>NW_027480581.1:600000-900000 GCF_051401765.1 Calliopsis andreniformis | reverse complement strand
AGATGGAGATTTGAAGATTGAAGATTGAGGATTGAGTATTGAAAACTGAGAATTCAGGATATTCACCTGAGTATTGAGAATTGAGGGTTGATGGTTGAGTATTGAGGATTGATGGTTGAGGGTTGTGTGTTGAATATTGAAGATTGGCGGATTGAGTATTGAAGATTGAGGCCTGAGGACTGGGGATTGAGTATTGAGGATTGAGTATTGAGGATTGAGGATTGAAGATTGAGGATTGAGTATTGAGGATTGAGGATTGAGGCATGAGGATTGTGGATTGAGGATTGAAGATTTAGGTTTGAGGATCCAGGATGAGGGCTGAAGGTTGAGGATTGAGGTTTGAGGACTGAGGACTGAGGATTGAGGGTTGAGAATTAAGGATTGAGGATTGAGGATTGAAGATTGAGGATTGGGTGTTGAGGATTGAAGAATGAGGATTGAGGATTGAGTATTGAGGATTGAGGATAGAAGATTGAGTATTGAGGATTGAAGATTGAGGATTGAGAATTGAGGACTGAGGATTGAAGATTGAGTATTGAGGATTGAGGATTGAGGATTGAGGATTGAGGATTGAAGATTGACTATTGAGGATTGAAGATTGAGGATTGAGTATTGAGGATTGAGGATTGAGGATTGAGGATTGAGGATTGAGGATTGAGGATTGAATATTGAGGATTGGGGATTGAGGATTGAGGATTGAGGAATGAGGATTGAGGATTGAGGATTGAGGATTGAGGATTGAGGATTGAGGACTGAGGATTGAGGATTGAGGATTGAGCATTGAGGATTGAAGATTGAGGACTGGGGATTGGGGATTGAAGATTGAGGATTAAGGATTGAGGATTAGGGATTGGGGATCTAGGATTGGAGATTGATTATTGAGGATTCAAGATTGAGGGTTGAGGATTGAGGGTTGAGAATTGAGAGTTGAGGATGGGGACTTAGGGTTGAGGATTGAGGTTTGTGATACGAGGATTGAGGATTGAGGATTGAGGACTGAGGATTGACGATTGAGTATTGAAGATTGAGGATTGATGACTGAGGATTGAGGATTGAGGATTGATGATTGCGGATTGAGTATTGAAAGTTGAGTATTGGGGATTGAATATTGAGTATTGAGGATTTAGGATTGAGGTTTAAAGGTAGAGTATTGTGGATTGAACATTAAGGATTGAGGATTGACGATTGAGGATTTAGGATTGAGGTTTGAGGATTGACGATGAGGGCTGAGGGTTGAGGATTGAGGTTTGAGGTCTGAGGACTGAGGATTGAGGATTGAGAATTGAGGATTGAGGATTGAGGATTGAAGATTGAGGATTGTGTATTGAGGATTGAAGAATGAGGATTGAGGATTGAGGATTGAGGATTGGGGACTGAGGATTGAATATTCAGGATTGAGGATTGAGGATTGAGGATTGAGGATTGAGGATTGAGGATTGAAGATTCAGCATTGAGGATCGAGGATTGAGAATTGGGGATTGAGGATTGAACATTGAGGACTGAGTGTTGAGGGTTGAGTGATGAGAATTGATGACTGTGGATAGAGATTTGAAGATTGCAGATTGAGTATTGAGTATTGAAAACTGTGAACTGAGGACATTATACTGAGGATTGAGGATTGACAACTGATTGTTGAGGACTGAGGGCTGTAGGTTGAGGATTCAGTATTGAGGATTCAGAATTGAGGTTTGAGGACTGAGGATTGAAGATTGAAGATTGAGTATTCAGGATTGAAGATTGAGGATTGAGGTTGAGGATTGAGGATTGAGGATGAGGGCTGAGGGTTGAGGATTGAGGTTTGAGGACTGAGGTCTGAGGATTGAGTATTGAGAATTGAGGATTGAGGATTGAGGATTGAAGATTGAGGATTGGGTATTGAGGATTGAAGAATGAGGATTGAGGATTGAGGATTCAGGATTGTGGATTGAATATTGAGTATTGAGGATTGAAGACAGACGATTGAGGATTGAGGATTGAGGATTGAAGATTGAGGATTGAGGATTGAGCATTGAATATTGAGGACTGAGTGTTGAGGGTTGAGAGATGAGAATTGATGTTTGTGGATGGAGATTTGAAGATTGAAGATTGAGGATTGAGTATTGAAAGCTGAGAATTCAGGATATTCAACTGAGTATTGAGAATTGAGGATTGATGGTTGAGTATTGAGGATTGATGGTTGAGGGTTGTGTGTTGAATATTGAGGATTGGCGGATTGAGTATTGAAGATTGAGGACTGAGGACTGGGGATTGAGTATTGAGGATTGAGTTTGAGGATTGAGGATTGAAGATTGAGTATTGATGATTGAAGATTGCGGGTTGATTATTGAGGGTTGAGGATTGATGACGAGGACTGAGGGCTGAGGATTGAGGATTGAGGACTGGGCATTCAGGATTGAAGATTGAGGGCTGGGGATTGTGGATTGAAGATTGAGGATTAAGGATTGAGGATTGGGGATTGGGGATCTAGCGTTGGAGATTGATTATTGATGATAGAAGAATGAGGATTGAGGATTGAGGATTGAGGATTGAATATTGAGGATTGGGGATTGAGGATTGAGGATTGAGGAATGAGGATTGAGGACTGAGGATTGAGGATTGAGGATTGAGGATTGAGGACTGAGGATTGAGGATTGAGGATTGAGCATTGAGGATTGAAGATTGAGGACTGGGGATTGGGGATTGAAGATTGAGGATTAAGGATTGAGGATTAGGGATTGGGGATCTAGGATTGGAGATTGATTATTGAGGATTCAAGATTGAGGGTTGAGGATTGAGGGTTGAGAATTCAGAGTTGAGGATGGGGACTTAGGGTTGAGGATTGAGGTTTGTGATACGAGGATTGAGGATTGAGGATTGAGGACTGAGGATTGACGATTGAGTATTGAAGATTGAGGATTGATGACTGAGGATTGAGGATTGAGGATTGATGATTGCGGATTGAGTATTGAAAGTTGAGTATTGGGGATTGAATATTGAGTATTGAGGATTTAGGATTGAGGTTTAAAGGTAGAGTATTGTGGATTGAACATTAAGGATTGAGGATTGACGATTGAGGATTTAGGATTGAGGTTTGAGGATTGACGATGAGGGCTGAGGGTTGAGGATTGAGGTTTGAGGTCTGAGGACTGAGGATTGAGGATTGAGAATTGAGGATTGAGGATTGAGGATTGAAGATTGAGGATTGTGTATTGAGGATTGAAGAATGAGGATTGAGGATTGAGGATTGAGGATTGGGGACTGAGGATTGAATATTCAGGATTGAGGATTGAGGATTGAGGATTGAGGATTGAGGATTGAGGATTGAAGATTCAGCATTGAGGATCGAGGATTGAGAATTGGGGATTGAGGATTGAACATTGAGGACTGAGTGTTGAGGGTTGAGTGATGAGAATTGATGACTGTGGATAGAGATTTGAAGATTGCAGATTGAGTATTGAGTATTGAAAACTGTGAACTGAGGACATTATACTGAGGATTGAGGATTGACAACTGATTGTTGAGGACTGAGGGCTGTAGGTTGAGGATTCAGTATTGAGGATTCAGAATTGAGGTTTGAGGACTGAGGATTGAAGATTGAAGATTGAGTATTCAGGATTGAAGATTGAGGATTGAGGTTGAGGATTGAGGATTGATGATGAGGGCTGAGGGTTGAGGATTGAGGTTTGAGGACTGAGGTCTGAGGATTGAGTATTGAGAATTGAGGATTGAGGATTGAGGATTGAAGATTGAGGATTGGGTATTGAGGATTGAAGAATGAGGATTGAGGATTGAGGATTCAGGATTGTGGATTGAATATTGAGTATTGAGGATTGAAGACAGACGATTGAGGATTGAGGATTGAGGATTGAAGATTGAGGATTGAGGATTGAGCATTGAATATTGAGGACTGAGTGTTGAGGGTTGAGAGATGAGAATTGATGTTTGTGGATGGAGATTTGAAGATTGAAGATTGAGGATTGAGTATTGAAAGCTGAGAATTCAGGATATTCAACTGAGTATTGAGAATTGAGGATTGATGGTTGAGTATTGAGGATTGATGGTTGAGGGTTGTGTGTTGAATATTGAGGATTGGCGGATTGAGTATTGAAGATTGAGGACTGAGGACTGGGGATTGAGTATTGAGGATTGAGTTTGAGGATTGAGGATTGAAGATTGAGTATTGATGATTGAAGATTGCGGGTTGATTATTGAGGGTTGAGGATTGATGACGAGGACTGAGGGCTGAGGATTGAGGATTGAGGACTGGGCATTCAGGATTGAAGATTGAGGGCTGGGGATTGTGGATTGAAGATTGAGGATTAAGGATTGAGGATTGGGGATTGGGGATCTAGGGTTGGAGATTGATTATTGATGATAGAAGAATGAGGATTGAGGATTGAGGATTGAGGTTTGGGGACTGAGGATTGAATATTCAGGATTGAGGATTGAGGATTGAGGATTGAGGATTGAGGATTGAAGATTCAGCATTGAGGATCGAGGATTGAGAATTGGGGATTGAGGATTGAACATTGAGGACTGAGTGTTGAGGGTTGAGTGATGAGAATTGATGACTGTGGATAGAGGTTTGGAGATTGCAGATTGAGTATTGAGTATTGAAAACTGTGAACTGAGAATATTATACTGAGGATTGAGGATTGACAACTGATTGTTGAGGACTGAGGGCTGAAGATTGAGGATTCAGGATTGAGGGTTCAGAATTGAGGTTTGAGGACTGAGGATTGAGGATTGAAGATTGAGTATTGAGGATTGAAGATTGAGGATTGAGGTTGAGGATTGAGGATTGAGGATTGAGGATTGAGGATTGAGGATAGAGGATAGAGGATTGAAGATTGAGGATTGGTGACTGAGTGTTGAGGGTTGAGTGATGAGGATTGATGTTTGTGGATAGAGATTCGAAGATTGCAGACCGAGAATTTAGTATTGAAAACTGTGAATTGATGATATTCTATTGAGGATTGAGGATTGACAACTGATTGTTGAGGACTGAGGGCTGTAGGTTGAGGATTCAGTATTGAGGATTCAGAATTGAGGTTTGAGGATTGAGTATTGAGGATTGAGGATTGAGGATTGAGGATTGAATATTGAGGATTGGGGATTGAGGATTGAGGATTGAGGACTGAGGATTGAGGATTGAGGATTGAGGATTGAGGATTGAGGACTGAGGATTGAGGATTGAGGATTGAGCATTGAGGATTGAAGATTGAGGACTGGGGATTGAGGATTGAAGATTGGGGATTAAGGATTGAGGATTAGGGATTGGGGATCTAGGATTGGAGATTGATTATTGAGGATTCAAGATTGAGGGTTGAGGATTGAGGGTTGAGAATTGAGAGTTGAGGATGGGGACTTAGGGTTGAGGATTGAGGTTTGTGATACGAGGATTGAGGATTGAGGATTGAGGACTGAGGATTGACGATTGAGTATTGAAGATTGAGGATTGATGACTGAGGACTGAGGATTGAGGATTGATGATTGCGGATTGAGGATTGAAGATTGAGTATTGAGGATTGAATATTGAGGATTGAGGATTGAGTGTTGAGGATTGAAGATTGAGAATTGACGATTGAGGATTGAAGATTGAGTATTGAGGATTGAAGATTGAGGATTGAGGATTGAGGATTGAATATTGAGGACTGAGTGTTGAGGGTTGAGAGATGAGAATTGATGTTTGTAGATGGAGATTTGAAGATTGAAGATTGAGGATTGAGTATTGAAAACTGAGAATTCAGGATATTCAACTGAGTATTGAGAATTGAGGGTTGATGGTTGAGTATTGAGGATTGATGGTTGAGGGTTGTGTGTTGAATATTGAAGATTGGCGGATTGAGTATTGAAGATTGAGGCCTGAGGACTGGGGATTGAGTATTGAGGATTGAGTATTGAGGATTGAGGATTGAAGATTGAGGATTGAGTATTGAGGATTGAGGATTGAGGCATGAGGATTGTGGATTGAGGATTGAAGATTTAGGTTTGAGGATCCAGGATGAGGGCTGAAGGTTGAGGATTGAGGTTTGAGGACTGAGGACTGAGGATTGAGGGTTGAGAATTAAGGATTGAGGATTGAGGATTGAAGATTGAGGATTGGGTGTTGAGGATTGAAGAATGAGGATTGAGGATTGAGTATTGAGGATTGAGGATGGAAGATTGAGTATTGAGGATTGAAGATTGAGGATTGAGAATTGAGGACTGAGGATTGAAGATTGAGTATTGAGGATTGAGGATTGAGGATTGAGGATTGAGGATTGAAGATTGACTATTGAGGATTGAAGATTGAGGATTGAGTATTGAGGATTGAGGATTGAGGATTGAGGATTGAATATTGAGGATTGGGGATTGAGGATTGAGGATTGAGGACTGAGGATTGAGGATTGAGGATTGAGGATTGAGGATTGAGGACTGAGGATTGAGGATTGAGGATTGAGCATTGAGGATTGGGTATTGAGGATTGAAGAATGAGGATTGAGGATTGAGGATTGAGGATTGAGGATTGAAGATTGAGTATTGAGGATTGAAGATTGAGGATTGAGGATTGAGGGTTGAGCATTGAGGATTGAGTATTGAGGATTGAGGATTGAGGATTGAGTATTGAAGATTGAGTATTGAGGATTGAAGATTGAGGATTGAGGATTGAGGATAGAGGATTGAGTATTGAAGGTTGAGGATTGATGACTGAGGATTGAGGATTGCGGATTGACGATTGAGGATTGAGGATTGAGGGTTGAAGGCTGAGTGTTGAGGATTGAAGGTTGAGGATTGACGATTGAGGATTGAGGATTGAGGATGATGGCTGAGGTTTGAGGTTTGAGGTTTGAGTATTGGATCCTGAGAATTCAGGATGTTCTTTTGAGTATTGAGAATTGAGTATTGATGCTTTAGTATTGAGGATTCAGGATTGAGGATTGAGGATTGAGTATTGAAGATTGAGTATTGATGATTGAGGATTTAGCATTGAGGATTGAGGATTGAGGATTGAGGATTGAGGATTGAAAATTGAGTATTGAGGATTGATGGTTGAGGACTGAGGAATAAGGATTGAGGATTGGGGATGAGGGCTGAGGGTTGAGGATTGTGGTTTGAGGACTGACGACTGAGGATTGAGGATTGAGAATTGAGGATTGAGGATTGAGGATTGAAGATTGAGGATTGGGTATTGAGGATTGAAGAATGAGGATTGACGATTGATGATTCAGGATTGAGGATTGAATATTGAGTGTTGAGGATTGAAGGTTGAGGATTGACGATTGTGGATTTAGGATTGAGGTTTGAGGATTGACGATGAGGGCTGAGGGTTGAGGATTGAGGTTTGAGGTCTGAGGACTGAGGATTGAGGATTGAGAATTGAGGATTGAGGATTGAGGATTGAAGATTGAGGATTGTGTATTGAGGATTGAAGAATGAGGATTGAGGATTGAGGATTGAGGATTGGGGACTGAGGATTGAATATTCAGGATTGAGGATTGAGGATTGAGGATTGAGGATTGAGGATTGAGGATTGAAGATTCAGCATTGAGGATCGAGGATTGAGAATTGGGGATTGAGGATTGAACATTGAGGACTGAGTGTTGAGGGTTGAGTGATGAGAATTGATGACTGTGGATAGAGATTTGAAGATTGCAGATTGAGTATTGAGTATTGAAAACTGTGAACTGAGGACATTATACTGAGGATTGAGGATTGACAACTGATTGTTGAGGACTGAGGGCTGTAGGTTGAGGATTCAGTATTGAGGATTCAGAATTGAGGTTTGAGGACTGAGGATTGAAGATTGAAGATTGAGTATTCAGGATTGAAGATTGAGGATTGAGGTTGAGGATTGAGGATTGAGGATGAGGGCTGAGGGTTGAGGATTGAGGTTTGAGGACTGAGGTCTGAGGATTGAGTATTGAGAATTGAGGATTGAGGATTGAGGATTGAAGATTGAGGATTGGGTATTGAGGATTGAAGAATGAGGATTGAGGATTGAGGATTCAGGATTGTGGATTGAATATTGAGTATTGAGGATTGAAGACAGACGATTGAGGATTGAGGATTGAGGATTGAAGATTGAGGATTGAGGATTGAGCATTGAATATTGAGGACTGAGTGTTGAGGGTTGAGAGATGAGAATTGATGTTTGTGGATGGAGATTTGAAGATTGAAGATTGAGGATTGAGTATTGAAAGCTGAGAATTCAGGATATTCAACTGAGTATTGAGAATTGAGGATTGATGGTTGAGTATTGAGGATTGATGGTTGAGGGTTGTGTGTTGAATATTGAGGATTGGCGGATTGAGTATTGAAGATTGAGGACTGAGGACTGGGGATTGAGTATTGAGGATTGAGTTTGAGGATTGAGGATTGAAGATTGAGTATTGATGATTGAAGATTGCGGGTTGATTATTGAGGGTTGAGGATTGATGACGAGGACTGAGGGCTGAGGATTGAGGATTGAGGACTGGGCATTCAGGATTGAAGATTGAGGGCTGGGGATTGTGGATTGAAGATTGAGGATTAAGGATTGAGGATTGGGGATTGGGGATCTAGGGTTGGAGATTGATTATTGATGATAGAAGAATGAGGATTGAGGATTGAGGATTGAGGTTTGGGGACTGAGGATTGAATATTCAGGATTGAGGATTGAGGATTGAGGATTGAGGATTGAGGATTGAAGATTCAGCATTGAGGATCGAGGATTGAGAATTGGGGATTGAGGATTGAACATTGAGGACTGAGTGTTGAGGGTTGAGTGATGAGAATTGATGACTGTGGATAGAGGTTTGAAGATTGCAGATTGAGTATTGAGTATTGAAAACTGCGAACTGAGAATATTATACTGAGGATTGAGGATTGACAACTGATTGTTGAGGACTGAGGGCTGAAGATTGAGGATTCAGGATTGAGGGTTCAGAATTGAGGTTTGAGGACTGAGGATTGAGGATTGAAGATTGAGTATTGAGGATTGAAGATTGAGAATTGAGGTTGAGGATTGAGGATTGAGGATTGAGGATTGAGGATTGAGGATAGAGGATAGAGGATTGAAGATTGAGGATTGGTGACTGAGTGTTGAGGGTTGAGTGATGAGGATTGATGTTTGTGGATAGAGATTCGAAGATTGCAGACCGAGAATTTAGTATTGAAAACTGTGAATTGATGATATTCTATTGAGGATTGAGGATTGACAACTGATTGTTGAGGTCTGAAGTCTGAAGGTTGAGGACTGAGGGTTGAGGATTCAGGATTGAGGTTTGAGGACTGATGATTGAGGATTGAGGATTGAGGCATGAGGATTGTGGATTGAGGATTGAAGATTTAGGTTTGAGGATCCAGGATGAGGGCTGAAGGTTGAGGATTGAGGTTTGAGGACTGAGGACTGAGGATTGAGGTTTGAGAATTAAGGATTGAGGATTGAGGATTGAAGATTGAGGATTGGGTGTTGAGGATTGAAGAATGAGGATTGAGGATTGAGTATTGAGGATTGAGGATAGAAGATTGAGTATTGAGGATTGAAGATTGAGGATTGAGAATTGAGGGCTGAGGAATGAAGATTGAGTATTGAGGATTGAAGATTGAGGATTGAGGATTGAGTATTGAAGATTGACGATTGGGAAATGAGTGTTGAGGGTTGAATGATGAGAATTGATGTTTGTGAAAGGAGATTTGAAGATTGAAGATTGAGGATTGAGTATTGAAAACTGAGAATTCAGGATCTTCTATTGAGTATTGAGAATTTTGGATTGATGGCTGAGGGTTGTGTGTTGAATATTGAGGATTGACGGAATGAGTTTTGAAGAATGAGGACTGAGGACTGAGGATTGAGTATTGAGGATTGAGGATTGAGTATTGAGGATTGAGGATTGAAGATTGAGTATTGATGAGTGAAGATTGCGGAATGATTATTGAGGGTTGAGGTTTGAGGACGAGGACTGAGGTTTGAGGATTGAGGTTTGAGGACAGAGAATTGAGGACTGAGGATTGAGAATTGATAATTGAGGATTGAGGATTGAAGATTTAGGATTGGGTATTGAGGATTGAAGATTGAGGATTGAGGTTGAGGATTGAGGATTGAGGATGAGGGCTGAGGGTTGAGGATTGAGGTTTGAGGACTGAGGTCTGAGGATTGAGTATTGAGAATTGAGGATTGAGGATTGAGTATTGAAGGTTGAGGATTGGGTATTGAGGATTGAAGAATGAGGATTGAGGATTGAGGATCCAGGATTGTGGATTGAATATTGAGTATTGAGGATTGAAGACTGACGATTGAGTATTGAGGATTGAGGATTGAGGATTGAGAATTGAGGACTGATGAATGAGTATTGATGGTTGAAGATTGAGGATTGAGGATTGAGGATTGAGGATTGAGGATTGAAGATTGAGGATTGTGGACTGAGTGTTGAGTGTTGTGTGATGAGGATTGATGTTTGTGTATAGATATTTGAAGATTGCAGATTGAGCATTGAGTATTGAAAACTGTGAATTGATGATATTCTATTGAGAATTGAGAATTGACAGCTGATTGTTGAGGACTGATGGCTGAACATTGAGGATTCAGGATTGAGAATTCAGAATTGAGGATTGAGGACTGAGGACTGAGGATTGAAGATTGAGTATTGAGGATTGAAAATTGAGGATTAAAGATTGAGGATTGGGGATTGAGGATCTAGGATTGAAAATTGATTATAGAGGATCGATGATTGAGGATTGAGGATTGAGGATTGAGAATTGAGAATTGAGGATAAGGACTGAGGGTTGAGGATTCAGGTTTGAGGAATGAGGATTGAGGATTGAGTGTTGAGGATTGAAGATTGAGTATTGATGATTGAAGATTGAGGATTGAGGACTGAGGGTTGAGGATTGAGGACGAGGACTGACAGTTGAGGATTGTGGTTTGAGGATTGAGGGTTGAGGATTGAGAATTGAGGATGAGGACTGAAGTTTGAGGATTGATGACTGAGGATTGAGGATTGAGGATTGATGATTGCGGATTGAGGACTGAAGATTGAGTATTGAGGATTGAATATTGAGGATTGAGGATTGAGTATTGAGGATTGAAGATTGAGTATTGAGGATTGAAGATTGAGGATTGAGGATTGAGGATTGAGGATTGAGGATTGGGGGTTGAAGGCTGAGTGTTGAGGATTGAAGGTTGAGTATTGACGATTGAGGATTGAGGATTGAGGATGATGGCTGAGGTTTGAGGTTTGAGGTTTGAGTATTGGATCCTGAGAATTCAGGATGTTCTTTTGAGTATTGAGAATTGAGTATTGATGCTTTAGTATTGAGGATTCAGGATTGAGGATTGAGGATTGAGTATTGAAGATTGAGTATTGATGATTGAGGATTTAGCATTGAGGATTGAGGATTGAGGTTTGAGGATTGAGGATTGAAAATTGAGTATTGAGGATTGATGGTTGAGGACTGAGGAGTAAGGATTGAGGATTGAGGATGAGGGCTGAGGGTTGAGGATTGTGGTTTGAGGACTGACGACTGAGGATTGAGGATTGAGAATGGGTTATTGAGGTTTGAGGATTGAAGATTGAGGGTTGGGTATTGAGGATTGAAGAATGAGGATTGAGGATTGAGGATTGAGGATTGAGGATTGAAGATTGAGTATTGAGGATTGAAGATTGAGGAATGAGGATTGAGGGTTGAGGATTGAGGATTGAGTATTGAGGATTGAGGATTGAGGATTGAGGATTGAAGATTGACTATTGAGGATTGAAGATTGAGGATTGAGTATTGAGGATTGAGGATTGAGGATTGAGGATTGAATATTGAGGATTGGGGATTGAGGATTGAGGATTGAGGACTGAGGATTGAGGATTGAGGATTGAGGATTGAGGATTGAGGACTGAGGATTCAGGATTGAGGATTGATGATTGAAGATTGCGGGTTGATTATTGAGGGTGGAGGATTGATGACGAGGACTGAGGGCTGAGGATTGAGGACTGAGGATTGACGATTGAGTATTGAAGATTGAGGCTTGATGAGTGAGGATTCAGGATTGAGGATTGATGATTGCGGATTGAGTATTGAAAGTTGAGTATTGAGGATTGAATATTGAGTATTGAGGATTGAGGATTGAGGTTTAAAGGTTGAGTATTGTGGATTGAACATTGAGGATTGAGGATTGACGATTGAGGATTTAGGATTGAGGTTTGAGGATTGACGATGAGGGCTGAGGGTTGAGGATTGAGGTTTGAGGTCTGAGGACTGAGGATTGAGGATTGAAGATTGAGTATTGAGGATTGAAGGTTGAGGAATGAGGATTGAGGGTTGAGGATTGAGGATTGAGTATTGAGGATTGAGGATTGAGGATTGAGGATTGAAGATTGACTATTGAGGATTGAAGATCGAGGATTGAGTATTGAGGATTGAGGATTGAGGATTGAGGATTGAATATTGAGGATTGGGGATTGAGGATTGAGGATTGAGGACTGAGGATTGAGGATTGAGGATTGAGGATTGAGGATTGAGGACTGAGGATTGAGGATTGAGGATTGAGCATTGAGGATTGAAGATTGAGGACTGGGGATTGAGGATTGAAGATTGGGGATTAAGGATTGAGGATTAGGGATTGGGGATCTAGGATTGGAGATTGATTATTGAGGATTCAAGATTGAGGGTTGAGGATTGAGGGTTGAGAATTGAGAGTTGAGGATGGGGACTTAGGGTTGAGGATTGAGGTTTGTGGTACGAGGATTGAGGATTGAGGATTGAGGACTGAGGATTGACGATTGAGTATTGAAGATTGAGGATTGATGACTGAGGACTGAGGATTGAGGATTGATGATTGCGGATTGAGGATTGAAGATTGAGTATTGAGGATTGAATATTGAGGATTGAGGATTGAGTGTTGAGGATTGAAGATTGAGAATTGACGATTGAGGATTGAAGATTGAGTATTGAGGATTGAAGATTGAGGATTGAGGATTGAGGATTGAATATTGAGGACTGAGTGTTGAGGGTTGAGAGATGAGAATTGATGTTTGTAGATGGAGATTTGAAGATTGAAGATTGAGGATTGAGTATTGAAAACTGAGAATTCAGGATATTCAACTTAGTATTGAGAATTGAGGGTTGATGGTTGAGTATTGAGGATTGATGGTTGAGGGTTGTGTGTTGAATATTGAAGATTGGCGGATTGAGTATTGAAGATTGAGGCCTGAGGACTGGGGATTGAGTATTGAGGATTGAGTATTGAGGATTGAGGATTGAAGATTGAGGATTGAGTATTGAGGATTGAGGATTGAGGCATGAGGATTGTGGATTGAGGATTGAAGATTTAGGTTTGAGGATCCAGGATGAGGGCTGAAGGTTGAGGATTGAGGTTTGAGGAGTGAGGGCTGAGGATTGAGGGTTGAGAATTAAGGATTGAGGATTGAGGATTGAAGATTGAGGATTGGGTGTTGAGGATTGAAGAATGAGGATTGAGGATTGAGTATTGAGGATTGAGGATAGAAGATTGAGTATTGAGGATTGAAGATTGAGGATTGAGAATTGAGGACTGAGGATTGAAGATTGAGTATTGAGGATTGAGGATTGAGGATTGAGGATTGAAGATTGAAGATTGACTATTGAGGATTGAAGATTGAGGATTGAGTATTGAGGATTGAGGATTGAGGATTGAGGATTGAATATTGAGGATTGGGGATTGAGGATTGAGGATTGAGGACTGAGGATTGAGGATTGAGGATTGAGGATTGAGGATTGAGGACTGAGGATTGAGGATTGAGGATTGAGCATTGAGGATTGGGTATTGAGGATTGAAGAATGAGGATTGAGGATTGAGGATTGAGGATTGAGGATTGAAGATTGAGTATTGAGGATTGAAGATTGAGGATTGAGGATTGAGGATTGAGGATTGAGGATTGAGGATTGAAAATTGAGTATTGAGGATTGATGGTTGAGGACTGAGGAATAAGGATTGAGGATTGGGGATGAGGGCTGAGGGTTGAGGATTGTGGTTTGAGGACTGACGACTGAGGATTGAGGATTGAGAATTGAGGATTGAGGATTGAGGATTGAAGATTGAGGATTGGGTATTGAGGATTGAAGAATGAGGATTGAGGATTGAGGATTGAGGATTGAGGATTGAATATTGAGTATTGAGGATTGAAGATTGAGGATTGAGGATTGAGGGTTGAGGATTGAGGATTGAGTATTGAGGATTGAGGATTGAGGAATGAGGATTGAAGATTGACTATTGAGGATTGAAGATTGAGGATTGAGTATTGAGGATTGAGGATTGAGGATTGAATATTGAGGATTGGGGATTGAGGATTGAGGATTGAGGAATGAGGATTGAGGATTGAGGATTGAGGATTGAGGATTGAGGATTGAGGACTGAGGATTGAGGATTGAGGATTGAGCATTGAGGATTGAAGATTGAGGACTGGGGATTGAGGATTGAAGATTGAGGATTAAGGATTGAGGATTAGGGATTGGGGATCTAGGATTGGAGATTGATTATTGAGGATTCAAGATTGAGGGTTGAGGATTGAGGGTTGAGAATTGAGAGTTGAGGATGGGGACTTAGGGTTGAGGATTGAGGTTTGTGATACGAGGATTGAGGATTGAGGATTGAGGACTGAGGATTGACGATTGAGTATTGAAGATTGAGGATTGATGACTGAGGATTGAGGATTGAGGATTGATGATTGCGGATTGAGTATTGAAAGTTGAGTATTGGGGATTGAATATTGAGTATTGAGGATTGAGGATTGAGGTTTAAAGGTAGAGTATTGTGGATTGAACATTAAGGATTGAGGATTGACGATTGAGGATTTAGGATTGAGGTTTGAGGATTGACGATGAGGGCTGAGGGTTGAGGATTGAGGTTTGAGGTCTGAGGACTGAGGATTGAGGATTGAGAATTGAGGATTGAGGATTGAGGATTGAAGATTGAGGATTGTGTATTGAGGATTGAAGAATGAGGATTGAGGATTGAGGATTGAGGATTGGTGACTGAGGATTGAATATTCAGGGTTGAGGATTGAGGATTGAGGATTGAGGATTGAGGATTGAGGATTGAAGATTCAGCATTGAGGATCGAGGATTGAGAATTGGGGATTGAGGATTGAACATTGAGGACTGAGTGTTGAGGGTTGAGTGATGAGAATTGATGACTGTGGATAGAGATTTGAAGATTGCAGATTGAGTATTGAGTATTGAAAACTGTGAACTGAGGACATTATACTGAGGATTGAGGATTGACAACTGATTGTTGAGGACTGAGGGCTGTAGGTTGAGGATTCAGTATTGAGGATTCAGAATTGAGGTTTGAGGACTGAGGATTGAAGATTGAAGATTGAGTATTGAGGATTGAAGATTGAGGATTGAGGTTGAGGATTGAGGATTGAGGATGAGGGCTGAGGGTTGAGGATTGAGGTTTGAGGACTGAGGTCTGAGGATTGAGTATTGAGAATTGAGGATTGAGGATTGAGGATTGAAGATTGAGGATTGGGTATTGAGGATTGAAGAATGAGGATTGAGGATTGAGGATTCAGGATTGTGGATTGAATATTGAGTATTGAGGATTGAAGACAGACGATTGAGGATTGAGGATTGAGGATTGAAGATTGAGGATTGAGGATTGAGCATTGAATATTGAGGACTGAGTGTTGAGGGTTGAGAGATGAGAATTGATGTTTGTGGATGGAGATTTGAAGATTGAAGATTGAGGATTGAGTATTGAAAGCTGAGAATTCAGGATATTCAACTGAGTATTGAGAATTGAGGATTGATGGTTGAGTATTGAGGATTGATGGTTGAGGGTTGTGTGTTGAATATTGAGGATTGGCGGATTGAGTATTGAAGATTGAGGACTGAGGACTGGGGATTGAGTATTGAGGATTGAGTTTGAGGATTGAGGATTGAAGATTGAGTATTGATGATTGAAGATTGCGGGTTGATTATTGAGGGTTGAGGATTGATGACGAGGACTGAGGGCTGAGGATTGAGTACTGAGGATTGAGGATTGAGGACTGGGCATTCAGGATTGAAGATTGAGGACTGGGGATTGTGGATTGAAGATTGAGGATTAAGGATTGAGGATTGGGGATTGGGGATCTAGGGTTGGAGATTGATTATTGATGATAGAAGAATGAGGATTGAGGATTGAGGATTGAGGATTGGGGACTGAGGATTGAATATTCAGGATTGAGGATTGAGGATTGAGGATTGAGGATTGAGGATTGAAGATTCAGCATTGAGGATCGAGGATTGAGAATTGGGGATTGAGGATTGAACATTGAGGACTGAGTGTTGAGGGTTGAGTGATGAGAATTGATGACTGTGGATAGAGGTTTGAAGATTGCAGATTGAGTATTGAGTATTGAAAACTGTGAACTGAGAATATTATACTGAGGATTGAGGATTGACAACCGATTGTTGAGGACTGAGGGCTGAAGATTGAGGATTCAGGATTGAGGGTTCAGAATTGAGGTTTGAGGACTGAGGATTGAGGATTGAAGATTGAGTATTGAGGATTGAAGATTGAGGATTGAGGTTGAGGATTGAGGATTGAGGATTGAGGATTGAGGATTGAGGATAGAGGATAGAGGATTGAAGATTGAGGATTGGTGACTGAGTGTTGAGGGTTGAGTGATGAGGATTGATGTTTGTGGATAGAGATTCGAAGATTGCAGACCGAGAATTTAGTATTGAAAACTGTGAATTGATGATATTCTATTGAGGATTGAGGATTGACAACTGATTGTTGAGGTCTGAAGTCTGAAGGTTGAGGACTGAGGGTTGAGGATTCAGGATTGAGGTTTGAGGACTGATGATTGAGGATTGAGGATTGAGGCATGAGGATTGTGGATTGAGGATTGAAGATTTAGGTTTGAGGATCCAGGATGAGGGCTGAAGGTTGAGGATTGAGGTTTGAGGACTGAGGACTGAGGATTGAGGTTTGAGAATTAAGGATTGAGGATTGAGGATTGAAGATTGAGGATTGGGTGTTGAGGATTGAAGAATGAGGATTGAGGATTGAGTATTGAGGATTGAGGATAGAAGATTGAGTATTGAGGATTGAAGATTGAGGATTGAGAATTGAGGACTGAGGATTGAAGATTGAGTATTGAGGATTGAAGATTGAGGATTGAGGATTGAGTATTGAAGATTGACGATTGGGAAATGAGTGTTGAGGGTTGAGTGATGAGAATTGATGTTTGTGAAAGGAGATTTGAAGATTGAAGATTGAGGATTGAGTATTGAAAACTGAGAATTCAGGATCTTCTATTGAGTATTGAGAATTTTGGATTGATGGCTGAGGGTTGTGTGTTGAATATTGAGGATTGACGGAATGAGTTTTGAAGAATGAGGACTGAGGACTGAGGATTGAGTATTGAGGATTGAGGATTGAGTATTGAGGATTGAGGATTGAAGATTGAGTATTGATGAGTGAAGATTCCGGAATGATTATTGAGGGTTGAGGTTTGAGGACGAGGACTGAGGTTTGAGGATTGAGGTTTGAGGACAGAGAATTGAGGACTGAGGATTGAGAATTGATAATTGAGGATTGAGGATTGAAGATTTAGGATTGGGTATTGAGGATTGAAGATTGAGGATTGAGGTTGAGGATTGAGGATTGAGGATGAGGGCTGAGGGTTGAGGATTGAGGTTTGAGGACTGAGGTCTGAGGATTGAGTATTGAGAATTGAGGATTGAGGATTGAGTATTGAAGGTTGAGGATTGGGTATTGAGGATTGAAGAATGAGGATTGAGGATTGAGGATCCAGGATTGTGGATTGAATATTGAGTATTGAGGATTGAAGACTGACGATTGAGTATTGAGGATTGAGGATTGAGGATTGAGAATTGAGGACTGATGAATGAGTATTGATGGTTGAAGATTGAGGATTGAGGATTGAGGATTGAGGATTGAGGATTGAAGATTGAGGATTGTGGACTGAGTGTTGAGTGTTGTGTGATGAGGATTGATGTTTGTGTATAGATATTTGAAGATTGCAGATTGAGCATTGAGTATTGAAAACTGTGAATTGATGATATTCTATTGAGAATTGAGAATTGACAGCTGATTGTTGAGGACTGATGGCTGAACATTGAGGATTCAGGATTGAGAATTCAGAATTGAGGATTGAGGACTGAGGACTGAGGATTGAAGATTGAGTATTGATGATTGAAGATTGAGGATTGAGGACTGAGGGTTGAGGATTGAGGACGAGGACTGACAGTTGAGGATTGTGGTTTGAGGATTGAGGGTTGAGGATTGAGAATTGAGGATGAGGACTGAAGTTTGAGGATTGATGACTGAGGATTGAGGATTGAGGATTGATGATTGCGGATTGAAGACTGAAGATTGAGTATTGAGGATTGAATATTGAGGATTGAGGATTGAGTATTGAGGATTGAAGATTGAGTATTGAGGATTGAAGATTGAGGATTGAGGATTGAGGATTGAGGATTGAGGATTGAGGATTGAGGGTTGAAGGCTGAGTGTTGAGGATTGAAGGTTGAGGATTGACGATTGAGGATTGAGGATTGAGGATGATGGCTGATGTTTGAGGTTTGAGGTTTGAGTATTGGATCCTGAGAATTCAGGATGTTCTTTTGAGTATTGAGAATTGAGTATTGATGCTTTAGTATTGAGGATTCAGGATTGAGGATTGAGGATTGAGTATTGAAGATTGAGTATTGATGATTGAGGATTTAGCATTGAGGATTGAGGATTGAGGTTTGAGGATTGAGGATTGAAAATTGAGTATTGAGGATTGATGGTTGAGGACTGAGGAGTAAGGATTGAGGATTGAGGATGAGGGCTGAGGGTTGAGGATTGTGGTTTGAGGACTGACGACTGAGGATTGAGGATTGAGAATGGGTTATTGAGGTTTGAGGATTGAAGATTGAGGATTGGGTATTGAGGATTGAAGAATGAGGATTGAGGATTGAGGATTGAGGATTGAAGATTGAGTATTGAGGATTGAAGATTGAGGAATGAGGATTGAGGGTTGAGGATTGAGGATTGAGTATTGAGGATTGAGGATTGAGGATTGAGGATTGAAGATTGACTATTGAGGATTGAAGGTTGAGGATTGAGTATTGAGGATTGAGGATTGAGGATTGAGGATTGAATATTGAGGATTGGGGATTGAGGATTGAGGATTGAGGACTGAGGATTGAGGATTGAGGATTGAGGATTGAGGATTGAGGACTGAGGATTCAGGATTGAGGATTGATGATTGAAGATTGCGGGTTGATTATTGAGGGTGGAGGATTGATGACGAGGACTGAGGGCTGAGGATTGAGGACTGAGGATTGACGATTGAGTATTGAAGATTGAGGCTTGATGAGTGAGGATTCAGGATTGAGGATTGATGATTGCGGATTGAGTATTGAAAGTTGAGTATTGAGGATTGAATATTGAGTATTGAGGATTGAGGATTGAGGTTTAAAGGTTGAGTATTGTGGATTGAACATTGAGGATTGAGGATTGACGATTGAGGATTTAGGATTGAGGTTTGAGGATTGACGATGAGGGCTGAGGGTTGAGGATTGAGGTTTGAGGTCTGAGGACTGAGGATTGAGGATTGAAGATTGAGTATTGAGGATTGAAGGTTGAGGAATGAGGATTGAGGGTTGAGGATTGAGGATTGAGTATTGAGGATTGAGGATTGAGGATTGAGGATTGAAGATTGACTATTGAGGATTGAAGATCGAGGATTGAGTATTGAGGATTGAGGATTGAGGATTGAGGATTGAATATTGAGGATTGGGGATTGAGGATTGAGGATTGAGGACTGAGGATTGAGGATTGAGGATTGAGGATTGAGGATTGAGGACTGAGGATTGAGGATTGAGGATTGAGCATTAATGATTGAAGATTGAGGACTGGGGATTGAGGATTGAAGATTGGGGATTAAGGATTGAGGATTAGGGATTGGGGATCTAGGATTGGAGATTGATTATTGAGGATTCAAGATTGAGGGTTGAGGATTGAGGGTTGAGAATTGAGAGTTGAGGATGGGGACTTAGGGTTGAGGATTGAGGTTTGTGATACGAGGATTGAGGATTGAGGATTGAGGACTGAGGATTGACGATTGAGTATTGAAGATTGAGGATTGATGACTGAGGACTGAGGATTGAGGATTGATGATTGCGGATTGAGGATTGAAGATTGAGTATTGAGGATTGAATATTGAGGATTGAGGATTGAGTGTTGAGGATTGAAGATTGAGAATTGACGATTGAGGATTGAAGATTGAGTATTGAGGATTGAAGATTGAGGATTGAGGATTGAGGATTGAATATTGAGGACTGAGTGTTGAGGGTTGAGAGATGAGAATTGATGTTTGTGGATGGAGATTTGAAGATTGAAGATTGAGGATTGAGTATTGAAAACTGAGAATTCAGGATATTCAACTGAGTATTGAGAATTGAGGGTTGATGGTTGAGTATTGTGGATTGATGGTTGAGGGTTGTGTGTTGAATATTGAAGATTGGCGGATTGAGTATTGAAGATTGAGGCCTGAGGACTGGGGATTGAGTATTGAGGATTGAGTATTGAGGATTGAGGATTGAAGATTCAGGATTGAGTATTGAGGATTGAGGATTGAGGCATGAGGATTGTGGATTGAGGATTGAAGATTTAGGTTTGAGGATCCAGGATGAGGGCTGAAGGTTGAGGATTGAGGTTTGAGGACTGAGGACTGAGGATTGAGGGTTGAGAATTAAGGATTGAGGATTGAGGATTGAAGATTGAGGATTGGGTGTTGAGGATTGAAGAATGAGGATTGAGGATTGAGTATTGAGGATTGAGGATAGAAGATTGAGTATTGAGGATTGAAGATTGAGGATTGAGAATTGAGGACTGAGGATTGAAGATTGAGTATTGAGGATTGAGGATTGAGCATTGAGGATTGAAGATTGAGTACTGAGTGTTGAGGGTTGACTGATGAGAATTGATATTTGTGGATAGAGATTTGAAGATTGCAGATTGAGTATTGAGTATTGAAAACTGTGAGTTGAGGATATTATACTGAGGATTGAGGATTGACAACTGATTGTTGAGGACTGAGGGCTGTAGGTTGAGGATTCAGTATTGAGGATTCAGAATTGAGGTTTGAGGACTGAGGATTGAAGATTGAAGATTGAGTATTGAGGATTGAAGATTGAGGATTGAGGTTGAGGATTGAGGATTGAGGATGAGGGCTGAGGGTTGAGGATTGAGGTTTGAGGACTGAGGTCTGAGGATTGAGTATTGAGAATTGAGGATTGAGGATTGAGGATTGAAGATTGAGGATTGGGTATTGAGGATTGAAGAATGAGGATTGAGGATTGAGGATTCAGGATTGTGGATTGAATATTGAGTATTGAGGATTGAAGACTGACGATTGAGGATTGAGGATTGAGGATTGAAGATTGAGGATTGAGGATTGAGCATTGAATATTGAGGGCTGAGTGTTGAGGGTCGAGAGATGAGAATTGATGTTTGTGGATGGAGATTTGAAGATTGAAGATTCAGGATTGAGTATTGAAAGCTGAGAATTCAGGATATTCAACTGAGTATTCAGAATTGAGGATTGATGGTTGAGTATTGAGGATTGATGGTTGAGGGTTGTGTGTTGAATATTGAGGATTGGTGAATTGAGTATTGAAGATTGAGGACTGAGGACTGGGGATTGAGTATTGAGGATTGAGTATTGAGGATTGAGGATTGAAGATTGAGTATTGATGAGTGAAGATTGCGGAATGATTATTGAGGGTTGAGGTTTGAGGACGAGGACTGAGGGTTGAGGATTGAGGTTTGAGGACAGAGGATTGAGGACTGAGGATTGAGAATTGATAATTGAGGATTGAGGATTGAAGATTTAGGATTGGGTATTGAGGATTGAAGATTGAGGATTGAGGTTGAGGATTGAGGATTGAGGATGAGGGCTGAGGGTTGAGGATTGAGGTTTGAGGACTGAGGTCTGAGGATTGAATATTGAGAATTGAGGATTGAGGATTGAGTATTGAAGGTTGAGGATTGGGTATTGAGGATTGAAGAATGAGGATTGAGGATTGAGGATCCAGGATTGTGGATTGAATATTGAGTATTGAGGATTGAAGACTGACGATTGAGTATTGAGGATTGAGGATTGAGGATTGAGAACTGAGGACTGATGAATGAGTATTGATGGTTGAAGATTGAGGATTGAGGATTGAGGATTGAGGATTGAGGATTGAAGATTGAGGATTGTGGACTGAGTGTTGAGTGTTGTGTGATGAGGATTGATGTTTGTGTATAGATATTTGAAGATTGCAGATTGAGCATTGAGTATTGAAAACTGTGAATTGATGATATTCTATTGAGAATTGAGAATTGACAGCTGATTGTTGAGGACTGATGGCTGAACATTGAGGATTCAGGATTGAGAATTCAGAATTGAGGATTGAGGACTGAGGACTGAGGATTGAAGATTGAGTATTGAGGATTGAAAATTGAGGATTAAAGATTGAGGATTGGGGATTGAGGATCTAGGATTGAAAATTGATTATAGAGGATCGATGATTGAGGATTGAGGATTGAGGATTGAGAATTGAGAACTGAGGATAAGGACTGAGGGTTGAGGATTGAGGTTTGAGGAATGAGGATTGAGGATTGAGTGTTGAGGATTGAAGATTGAGTATTGATGATTGAAGATTGAGGATTGAGGACTGAGGGTTGAGGATTGAGGACGAGGACTGACAGTTGAGGATTGTGGTTTGAGGATTGAGGGTTGAGGATTGAGAATTGAGGATGAGGACTGAAGTTTGAGGATTGATGACTGAGGATTGAGGATTGAGGATTGATGATTGCGGATTGAGGACTGAAGATTGAGTATTGAGGATTGAATATTGAGGATTGAGGATTGAGTATTGAGGATTTAAGATTGAGTATTGAGGATTGAAGATTGAGGATTGAGGATTGAGGATTGAGGATTGAGGATTGAGGGTTGAAGGCTGAGTGTTGAGGATTGAAGGTTGAGGATTGACGATTGAGGATTGAGGATTGAGGATGATGGCTGAGGTTTGAGGTTTGAGGTTTGAGTATTGGATCCTGAGAATTCAGGATGTTCTTTTGAGTATTGAGAATTGAGTATTGATGCTTTAGTATTGAGGATTCAGGATTGAGGATTGAGGATTGAGTATTGAAGATTGAGTATTGATGATTGAGGATTTAGCATTGAGGATTGAGGATTGGGGTTTGAGGATTGAGGATTGAAAATTGAGTATTGAGGATTGATGGTTGAGGACTGAGGAGTAAGGATTGAGGATTGAGGATGAGGGCTGAGGGTTGAGGATTGTGGTTTGAGGACTGACGACTGAGGATTGAGGATTGAGAATGGGTTATTGAGGTTTGAGGATTGAAGATTGAGGATTGGGTATTGAGGATTGAAGAATGAGGATTGAGGATTGAGGATTGAGGATTGAGGATTGAAGATTGAGTATTGAGGATTGAAGATTGAGGAATGAGGATTGAGGGTTGAGGATTGAGGATTGAGTATTGAGGATTGAGGGTTGAGGATTGAGGATTGAAGATTGACTATTGAGGATTGAAGATTGAGGATTGAGTATTGAGGATTGAGGATTGAGGATTGAGGATTGAATATTGAGGATTGGGGATTGAGGATTGAGGATTGAGGACTGAGGATTGAGGATTGAGGATTGAGGATTGAGGATTGAGGACTGAGGATTGAGGATTGAGGATTGAGCATTGAGGATTGAAGATTGAGTACTGAGTGTTGAGGGTTGACTGATGAGAATTGATATTTGTGGATAAAGATTTGAAGATTGCAGATTGAGTATTGAGTATTGAAAACTGTGAGTTGAGGATATTATACTGAGGATTGAGGATTGACAACTGATTGTTGAGGACTGAGGGCTGTAGGTTGAGGATTCAGTATTGAGGATTCAGAATTGAGGTTTGAGGACTGAGGATTGAAGATTGAAGATTGAGTATTGAGGATTGAAGATTGAGGATTGAGGTTGAGGATTGAGGATTGAGGATGAGGGCTGAGGGTTGAGGATTGTGGTTTGAGGACTGAGGTCTGAGGATTGAGTATTGAGAATTGAGGATTGAGGATTGAGGATTGAAGATTGAGGATTGGGTATTGAGGATTGAAGAATGAGGATTGAGGATTGAGGATTCAGGATTGTGGATTGAATATTGAGTATTGAGGATTGAAGACTGACGATTGAGGATTGAGGATTGAGGATTGAAGATTGAGGATTGAGGATTGAGCATTGAATATTGAGGACTGAGTGTTGAGGGTTGAGAGATGAGAATTGATGTTTGTGGATGGAGATTTGAAGATTGAAGATTCAGGATTGAGTATTGAAAGCTGAGAATTCAGGATATTCAACTGAGTATTCAGAATTGAGGATTGATGGTTGAGTATTGAGGATAGATGGTTGAGGGTTGTGTGTTGAATATTGAGGATTGGCGAATTGAGTATTGAAGATTGAGGACTGAGGACTGGGGATTGAGTATTGAGGATTGAGTTTGAGGATTGAGGATTGAAGGTTGAGTATTGATGATTGAAGATTGCGGGTTGATTATTGAGGGTTGAGGATTGATGACGAGGACTGAGGGCTGAGGATTGAGAACTGAGGATTGAGGATTGAGGACTAGGCATTCAGGATTGAAGATTGAGGACTGGGGATTGTGGATTGAAGATTGAGGATTAAGGATTGAGGATTGGGGATTGGGGATCTAGGGTTGGAGATTGATTATTGATGATAGAAGATTGAGGGTTGAGGATTGAGGATTGAGAATTGAGAATTGAGGATGAGGACTGAGGGTTGAGGATTGAGGTTTGAGGTACGAGGATTGAGGTTTGAGGATTGAGGTCTGAGGATTGACGATTGAGTATTGAAGATTGAGGCTTGATGACTGAGGATTCAGGATTGAGTATTGATGATTGCGGATTGAGTATTTAAAGTTGAGTATTCAGGATTGAATATTGAGGATTGAGGATTGAGTATTGAGGATTGAAGATTGAGTATTGAGGATTGAAGATTGAGGATTGAGGATTGAGGATTGAGGATTGAAGATTTAGGATTGGGTATTGAGGATTGAAGATTGAGGAATGAGGTTGAGGATTGAGGATTGAGGATGAGGGCTGAGGGTTGAGGATTGAGGTTTGAGGACTGAGGTCTGAGGATTGAGTATTGAGAATTGAGGATTGAGGATTGAGTATTGAAGGTTGAGGATTGGGTATTGAGGATTGAAGAATGAGGATTGAGGATTGAGGATCCAGGATTGTGGATTGAATATTGAGTATTGAGGATTGAAGACTGACGATTGAGTATTGAGGATTGAGGATTGAGGATTGAGAATTGAGGACTGATGAATGAGTATTGATGGTTGAAGATTGAGGATTGAGGATTGAGGATTGAGGATTGAGGATTGAAGATTGAGGATTGTGGACTGAGTGTTGAGTGTTGTGTGATGAGGATTGATGTTTGTGTATAGATATTTGAAGATTGCAGATTGAGCATTGAGTATTGAAAACTGTGAATTGATGATATTCTATTGAGAATTGAGAATTGACAGCTGATTGTTGAGGACTGATGGCTGAACATTGAGGATTCAGGATTGAGAATTCAGAATTGAGGATTGAGGACTGAGGACTGAGGATTGAAGATTGAGTATTGAGGATTGAAAATTGAGGATTAAAGATTGAGGATTGGGGATTGAGGATCTAGGATTGAAAATTGATTATAGAGGATCGAAGATTGAGGATTGAGGATTGAGGATTGAGAATTGAGAATTGAGGATAAGGACTGAGGGTTGAGGATTGAGGTTTGAGGAATGAGGATTGAGGATTGAGTATTGACGATCGAGAATTGAGGATTGAGGATTGAGTATTGAGGATTGAAGATTGAGGATTGAGGGTTGAGGATTTAGGATTGAGGACTGAGGATTGAGGATGATGGCTGAGGTTTGAGGTTTGATGTTTGAGTATTGAATCCTGAGAATTCGGGATGTTCTATTGAGGATTGAGGATTGAGGCCTGAGGATTGAGGATTGAGGATTGAGCATTGAGGATTGAAGATTGGGGACTGGGGATTGAGGATTGAAGATTGAGGATTAAGGATTGAGGATTGGGGATAGGGGATCTAGGATTGGAGATTGATTATTGAGGATTGAAGATTGAGGGATGAGGATTGAGGATTGAGAATTGAGAATTGAGGATGAGGACTGAGGGTTGAGGATTGAGGTTTGAGGTACGAGGATTGAAGATTGAGTATTGAGGATTGAAGATTGACGATTGAGGATTGTGCATTGAAGATTGAGGATTGAACATTGAGGACTGAGTGTCGAGGGTTGTGTGATGAGAATTGATGTTTGTGGATAGAGGTTTGAAGATTGCAGATTGAGTATTGAGTATTGAAAGCTGTGAATTGAGGATATTCTATTGAGGATTGAGGATTGTCAACTGATTGTTGAGGACTAAGGGCTGAAGTTTAAGGATTCAGGATTGAGGATTCAGAATTGAGGTTTGAGGACTGAGGATTGAGGACTGAAGATTGATTTTTGTGGATTGAGGATTGAGTATTGAAGATTGAGGATTGGGTATTGAGGATTGAAGGATAAGCTTGAGGATTGAGGATTGAGGATTGTGGATTGAAGATTGAGTATTGAGGTTTGAAGACTGACGATTGAGGGTTGAGGATTGAGGATTGAGGATTGAGGATTGAGGATTGATGATTGAGTATTGAGGATTGAAGATTGAGGATTGAGGATTGAGCATTGACGATTGAGGCTTGAGGTTTGAGTATTGAGGATTGAGGGTTGAAGATTGAGTATTGATGATTGAAGATTGAGGATTGGGTATTTAGGGTTGACGAATTAGGATTGAGGATTGAGGATTGAGGATTGAAGATTGACTATTGAGGATTGAGGATTGAGTATTGAAGATTGAGGGTTGGGTATTGAGGATTGAAGGATGAGGCTTGAGGATTGAGGATTGAGGATTGAGGATTGAAGATTGAGTATTGAGGTTTGAAGACAGACGATTGAGGATTGAGGATTGAGGATTGAGGCTTGAGGATTGAGGATTGATGATTGAGTATTGAGGATTGAAGATTGAGGATTGAGGATTGAGGATTGAGGATTGAAGATTGAGGATTGGGGACTGAGTGTTGAGGGTTGAGTGATGAGAATTGATGTTTGTGGATAGTGATTTAAAGATTGCAGATTGAGTATTGAGTACTGAAAACTGTGAATTGATGATATTCCACTGAGGATTGAGAATTGACAACTGATTGTTGCGGACTGAGTGCTGAAGATTGAGGATACAGGATTGAGGATTCAGGATTGAGGTTTGAGGACTGAGGGTTGAGGATTGAGGATTGAGGATTGAGGATTGACGACTGAGTATTGAAGATTGGGTATTGCGGATTGAACATTGGGGATTGGGTATTGAGGAATGAAGATTGAGGATTGAGGATTGAGGATTGAGGATTGGGGATTGAAAATTGAGTATTGAGGATTGAAGATTGAGGATTGAGGATTGAGGGTTGTGGACTGACGACGAGGACTCAGGGTTGAGTACTGATGTTTGAGGTCTGAGGATTGGGGATTGCTGATTGAGAATTGGGGATTGAGCATTGAGGATTGAGGATTGAGGATTGGGTATTGAGGATTGAAGAATGAGGATTGAGGATTGAGGATTGAGGATTGAGGGTTGAAGATTGAGTATTGGGGATTGAGGATTGAGGTTCGAAGGTTGAGGATTGGGGATTGGGGATTGACGATGGAGTATTGAGGGTTGAGGATTGAGAATTGAGGATTGAGGATTGAATGTTGAGTATTGAGGATTGAAGATTGAGGATTGAGGATTGAGGATTGAAGATTGAGGACTGAGCGTTGAGGGTTGAATGATGAGAATTGATGTTTGTGGATGGAGATTTGAAGATCGAAGATTGAGGATTGAGTATTGAAAACTGAGAATTCAGGATATTCTATTGAGTATTGAGAATTTTGGATTGATGGTTGAGGGTTGTGTGTTGAATATTGGGGATTGGAGGATTGAGTATTGAAGACTGCGGACTGAGGACTGAGGAGTGAGTATTGAGGATTGAGGTTTGAGTATTGAGGATTGAGGGTAGAAGTTTGAGTATTGATGATTGAAGATTGCGGATGGATTATTGAGGGTTGAGGATTGGGGACGAGGACTGAGGGTTGAGGATTGAGGTTCTAGGGCTGAGGACTGAGGATTGAGGATTGAGAATTGAGGATTGAGGATTGAGGATTGAAGATTGGGGATTGGATATTGAGGATTGAAGAATGAGGATTGAGGATTGAGGATTGAGGATTGAGGATTGAGTATTGAGGATTGATGATTGTGTATTGAGGATTGAAGATTGAGGATTGAGGATTGAGGATTGAGGATTGAGAATTGAGGATTGATGATTGAGGATTGGGGACAGAGTGTTGAGGGTTGAGTTATGAGAATTGATGTTTGTGGATACAGGTTTAAAGATTGCAGATTGAGTATTGAGTATTGAAAACCGTGAATTGATGATATTCTATTGAGGATTGAGAATTGTCAACTGATTGTTGAGGACTGAGGGCTGAAGATTGAGGATTCAGGATTGAGGGTTCAGAATTGAGGTTTGAGGACTGAGGATTGAGGATTGAAGATTGAGTATTGAGGATTGAAGATTGAGGATTGAGGTTGAGGATTGAGGATTGAGGATGAGGGCTGAGGGTTGAGGATTGAGTATTGAGGATTGAAGATTGAGTATTGAGGATTGAAGATTGAGGATTGAGGATAGAGGATTGAGGGTTGAGGATTGAGGATTGAGGATTGAGGACTGAAGTTTGAGGATTGATGACTGAGGATTGAGGATTGAGGATTGATGATTGCGGATTGAGGACTGAAGATTGAGTATTGAGGATTGAATATTGAGGATTGAGGATTGAGTACTGAGGATTGAAGATTGAGTATTGAGGATTGAGGATTGAGGATTGAGGATTGAGGATTGAGGGTTGAAGGCTGAGTGTTGAGGATTGAAGGTTGAGGATTGACGATTGAGGATTGAGGATTGAGGATGATGGCTGAGGTTTGAGGTTTGAGGTTTGAGTATTGGATCCTGCGAATTCAGGATGTTCTTTTGAGTATTGAGAATTGAGTATTGATGCTTTAGTATTGAGGATTCAGGATTGAGGATTGAGGATTGAGTATTGAAGATTGAGTATTGATGATTGAGGATTTAGCATTGAGGATTGAGGATTGAGGTTTGAGGATTGAGGATTGAAAATTGAGTATTGAGGATTGATGGTTGAGGACTGAGGAGTAAGGATTGAGGATTGAGGATGAGGGCTGAGGGTTGAGGATTGTGGTTTGAGGACTGACGACTGAGGATTGAGGATTGAGAATGGGTTATTGAGGTTTGAGGATTGAAGATTGAGGATTGGGTATTGAGGATTGAAGAATGAGGATTGAGGATAGAGGATAGAGGATTGAAGATTGAGGATTGGTGACTGAGTGTTGAGGGTTGAGTGATGAGGATTGATGTTTGTGGATAGAGATTCGAAGATTGCAGACCGAGAATTTAGTATTGAAAACTGTGAATTGATGATATTCTATTGAGGATTGAGGATTGACAACTGATTGTTGAGGTCTGAAGTCTGAAGGTTGAGGACTGAGGGTTGAGGATTCAGGATTGAGGTTTGAGGACTGATGATTGAGTATTGAGGATTGAGGCATGAGGATTGTGGATTGAGGATTGAAGATTTAGGTTTGAGGATCCAGGATGAGGGCTGAAGGTTGAGGATTGAGGTTTGAGGACTGAGGACTGAGGATTGAGGTTTGAGAATTAAGGATTGAGGATTGAGGATTGAAGATTGAGGATTGGGTGTTGAGGATTGAAGAATGAGGATTGAGGATTGAGTATTGAGGATTGAGGATAGAAGATTGAGTATTGAGGATTGAAGATTGAGGATTGAGAATTGAGGACTGAGGATTGAAGATTGAGTATTGAGGATTGAAGATTGAGGATTGAGGATTGAGTATTGAAGATTGACGATTGGGAAATGAGTGTTGAGGGTTGAGTGATGAGAATTGATGTTTGTGAATGGAGATTTGAAGATTGAAGATTGAGGATTGAGTATTGAAAACTGAGAATTCAGGATCTTCTATTGAGTATTGAGAATTTTGGATTGATGGCTGAGGGTTGTGTGTTGAATATTGAGGATTGACGAAATGAGTTTTGAAGAATGAGGACTGAGGACTGAGGATTGAGTATTGAGGATTGAGGATTGAGTATTGAGGATTGAGGATTGAAGATTGAGTATTGATGAGTGAAGATTGCGGAATGATTATTGAGGGTTGAGGTTTGAGGACGAGGACTGAGGGTTGAGGATTGAGGTTTGAGGACAGAGGATTGAGGACTGAGGATTGAGAATTGATAATTGAGGATTGAGGATTGAAGAATGAGGATTGAGGATTGAGGATTGAGGATTGAGGATTGAGGATTGAAGATTGAGAATTGAGGATTGAAGATTGAGGAATGAGGATTGAGGGTTGAGGATTGAGGATTGAGTATTGAGGATTGAGGATTGAGGATTGAGGATTGAAGATTGACTATTGAGGATTGAAGATCGAGGATTGAGTATTGAGGATTGAGGATTGAGGATTGAGGATTGAATATTGAGGATTGGGGATTGAGGATTGAGGATTGAGGACTGAGGATTGAGGATTGAGGATTGAGGATTGAGGATTGAGGACTGAGGATTGAGGATTGAGGATTGAGCATTGAGGATTGAAGATTGAGGACTGGGGATTGAGGATTGAAGATTGGGGATTAAGGATTGAGGATTAGGGATTGGGGATCTAGGATTGGAGATTGATTATTGAGGATTCAAGATTGAGGGTTGAGGATTGAGGGTTGAGAATTGAGAGTTGAGGATGGGGACTTAGGGTTGAGGATTGAGGTTTGTGATACGAGGATTGAGGATTGAGGATTGAGGACTGAGGATTGACGATTGAGTATTGAAGATTGAGGATTGATGACTGAGGACTGAGGATTGAGGATTGAGGATGAGGGCTGAGGGTTGAGGATTGTGGTTTGAGGACTGACGACTGAGGATTGAGGATTGAGAATGGGTTATTGAGGTTTGAGGATTGAAGATTGAGGATTGGGTATTGAGGATTGAAGAATGAGGATTGAGGATAGAGGATAGAGGATTGAAGATTGAGGATTGGTGACTGAGTGTTGAGGGTTGAGTGATGAGGATTGATGTTTGTGGATAGAGATTCGAAGATTGCAGACCGAGAATTTAGTATTGAAAACTGTGAATTGATGATATTCTATTGAGGATTGAGGATTGACAACTGATTGTTGAGGTCTGAAGTCTGAAGGTTGAGGACTGAGGGTTGAGGATTCAGGATTGAGGTTTGAGGACTGATGATTGAGTATTGAGGATTGAGGCATGAGGATTGTGGATTGAGGATTGAAGATTTAGGTTTGAGGATCCAGGATGAGGGCTGAAGGTTGAGGATTGAGGTTTGAGGACTGAGGACTGAGGATTGAGGTTTGAGAATTAAGGATTGAGGATTGAGGATTGAAGATTGAGGATTGGGTGTTGAGGATTGAAGAATGAGGATTGAGGATTGAGTATTGAGGATTGAGGATAGAAGATTGAGTATTGAGGATTGAAGATTGAGGATTGAGAATTGAGGACTGAGGATTGAAGATTGAGTATTGAGGATTGAAGATTGAGGATTGAGGATTGAGTATTGAAGATTGACGATTGGGAAATGAGTGTTGAGGGTTGAGTGATGAGAATTGATGTTTGTGAATGGAGATTTGAAGATTGAAGATTGAGGATTGAGTATTGAAAACTGAGAATTCAGGATCTTCTATTGAGTATTGAGAATTTTGGATTGATGGCTGAGGGTTGTGTGTTGAATATTGAGGATTGACGAAATGAGTTTTGAAGAATGAGGACTGAGGACTGAGGATTGAGTATTGAGGATTGAGGATTGAGTATTGAGGATTGAGGATTGAAGATTGAGTATTGATGAGTGAAGATTGCGGAATGATTATTGAGGGTTGAGGTTTGAGGACGAGGACTGAGGGTTGAGGATTGAGGTTTGAGGACAGAGGATTGAGGACTGAGGATTGAGAATTGATAATTGAGGATTGAGGATTGAAGAATGAGGATTGAGGATTGAGGATTGAGGATTGAGGATTGAAGATTGAGAATTGAGGATTGAAGATTGAGGAATGAGGATTGAGGGTTGAGGATTGAGGATTGAGTATTGAGGATTGAGGATTGAGGATTGAGGATTGAAGATTGACTATTGAGGATTGAAGATCGAGGATTGAGTATTGAGGATTGAGGATTGAGTATTGAGGATTGAATATTGAGGATTGGGGATTGAGGATTGAGGATTGAGGACTGAGGATTGAGGATTGAGGATTGAGGATTGAGTATTGAGGATTGAGGATTGAAGATTCAGGATTGAGTATTGAGGATTGAGGATTGAGGCATGAGGATTGTGGATTGAGGATTGAAGATTTAGGTTTGAGGATCCAGGATGAGGGCTGAAGGTTGAGGATTGAGGTTTGAGGACTGAGGACTGAGGATTGAGGGTTGAGAATTAAGGATTGAGGATTGAGGATTGAAGATTGAGGATTGGGTGTTGAGGATTGAAGAATGAGGATTGAGGATTGAGTATTGAGGATTGAGGATAGAAGATTGAGTATTGAGGATTGAAGATTGAGGATTGAGAATTGAGGACTGAGGATTGAAGATTGAGTATTGAGGATTGAGGATTGAGGATTGAGGATTGAGGATTGAAGATTGACTATTGAGGATTGAAGATTGAGGATTGAGTATTGAGGATTGAGGATTGAGGATTGAGGATTGAATATTGAGGATTGGGGATTGAGGATTGAGGATTGAGGGCTGAGGATTGAGGATTGAGGATTGAGGATTGAGGATTGAGGACTGAGGATTGAGGATTGAGGATTGAGCATTGAGGATTGAAGATTGAGTACTGAGTGTTGAGGGTTGACTGATGAGAATTGATATTTGTGGATAGAGATTTGAAGATTGCAGATTGAGTATTGAGTATTGAAAACTGTGAGTTGAGGATATTATACTGAGGATTGAGGATTGACAACTGATTGTTGAGGACTGAGGGCTGTAGGTTGAGGATTCAGTATTGAGGATTCAGAATTGAGGTTTGAGGACTGAGGATTGAAGATTGAAGATTGAGTATTGAGGATTGAAGATTGAGGATTGAGGTTGAGGATTGAGGATTGAGGATGAGGGCTGAGGGTTGAGGATTGAGGTTTGAGGACTGAGGTCTGAGGATTGAATATTGAGAATTGAGGATTGAGGATTGAGTATTGAAGGTTGAGGATTGGGTATTGAGGATTGAAGAATGAGGATTGAGGATTGAGGATCCAGGATTGTGGATTGAATATTGAGTATTGAGGATTGAAGACTGACGATTGAGTATTGAGGATTGAGGATTGAGGATTGAGAACTGAGGACTGATGAATGAGTATTGATGGTTGAAGATTGAGGATTGAGGATTGAGGATTGAGGATTGAGGATTGAAGATTGAGGATTGTGGACTGAGTGTTGAGTGTTGTGTGATGAGGATTGATGTTTGTGTATAGATATTTGAAGATTGCAGATTGAGCATTGAGTATTGAAAACTGTGAATTGATGATATTCTATTGAGAATTGAGAATTGACAGCTGATTGTTGAGGACTGATGGCTGAACATTGAGGATTCAGGATTGAGAATTCAGAATTGAGGATTGAGGACTGAGGACTGAGGATTGAAGATTGAGTATTGAGGATTGAAAATTGAGGATTAAAGATTGAGGATTGGGGATTGAGGATCTAGGATTGAAAATTGATTATAGAGGATCGATGATTGAGGATTGAGGATTGAGGATTGAGAATTGAGAACTGAGGATAAGGACTGAGGGTTGAGGATTGAGGTTTGAGGAATGAGGATTGAGGATTGAGTGTTGAGGATTGAAGATTGAGTATTGATGATTGAAGATTGAGGATTGAGGACTGAGGGTTGAGGATTGAGGACGAGGACTGACAGTTGAGGATTGTGGTTTGAGGATTGAGGGTTGAGGATTGAGAATTGAGGATGAGGACTGAAGTTTGAGGATTGATGACTGAGGATTGAGGATTGAGGATTGATGATTGCGGATTGAGGACTGAAGATTGAGTATTGAGGATTGAATATTGAGGATTGAGGATTGAGTATTGAGGATTTAAGATTGAGTATTGAGGATTGAAGATTGAGGATTGAGGATTGAGGATTGAGGATTGAGGATTGAGGGTTGAAGGCTGAGTGTTGAGGATTGAAGGTTGAGGATTGACGATTGAGGATTGAGGATTGAGGATGATGGCTGAGGTTTGAGGTTTGAGGTTTGAGTATTGGATCCTGAGAATTCAGGATGTTCTTTTGAGTATTGAGAATTGAGTATTGATGCTTTAGTATTGAGGATTCAGGATTGAGGATTGAGGATTGAGTATTGAAGATTGAGTATTGATGATTGAGGATTTAGCATTGAGGATTGAGGATTGGGGTTTGAGGATTGAGGATTGAAAATTGAGTATTGAGGATTGATGGTTGAGGACTGAGGAGTAAGGATTGAGGATTGAGGATGAGGGCTGAGGGTTGAGGATTGTGGTTTGAGGACTGACGACTGAGGATTGAGGATTGAGAATGGGTTATTGAGGTTTGAGGATTGAAGATTGAGGATTGGGTATTGAGGATTGAAGAATGAGGATTGAGGATTGAGGATTGAGGATTGAGGATTGAAGATTGAGTATTGAGGATTGAAGATTGAGGAATGAGGATTGAGGGTTGAGGATTGAGGATTGAGTATTGAGGATTGAGGGTTGAGGATTGAGGATTGAAGATTGACTATTGAGGATTGAAGATTGAGGATTGAGTATTGAGGATTGAGGATTGAGGATTGAGGATTGAATATTGAGGATTGGGGATTGAGGATTGAGGATTGAGGACTGAGGATTGAGGATTGAGGATTGAGGATTGAGGATTGAGGACTGAGGATTGAGGATTGAGGATTGAGCATTGAGGATTGAAGATTGAGTACTGAGTGTTGAGGGTTGACTGATGAGAATTGATATTTGTGGATAAAGATTTGAAGATTGCAGATTGAGTATTGAGTATTGAAAACTGTGAGTTGAGGATATTATACTGAGGATTGAGGATTGACAACTGATTGTTGAGGACTGAGGGCTGTAGGTTGAGGATTCAGTATTGAGGATTCAGAATTGAGGTTTGAGGACTGAGGATTGAAGATTGAAGATTGAGTATTGAGGATTGAAGATTGAGGATTGAGGTTGAGGATTGAGGATTGAGGATGAGGGCTGAGGGTTGAGGATTGTGGTTTGAGGACTGAGGTCTGAGGATTGAGTATTGAGAATTGAGGATTGAGGATTGAGGATTGAAGATTGAGGATTGGGTATTGAGGATTGAAGAATGAGGATTGAGGATTGAGGATTCAGGATTGTGGATTGAATATTGAGTATTGAGGATTGAAGACTGACGATTGAGGATTGAGGATTGAGGATTGAAGATTGAGGATTGAGGATTGAGCATTGAATATTGAGGACTGAGTGTTGAGGGTTGAGAGATGAGAATTGATGTTTGTGGATGGAGATTTGAAGATTGAAGATTCAGGATTGAGTATTGAAAGCTGAGAATTCAGGATATTCAACTGAGTATTCAGAATTGAGGATTGATGGTTGAGTATTGAGGATAGATGGTTGAGGGTTGTGTGTTGAATATTGAGGATTGGCGAATTGAGTATTGAAGATTGAGGACTGAGGACTGGGGATTGAGTATTGAGGATTGAGTTTGAGGATTGAGGATTGAAGGTTGAGTATTGATGATTGAAGATTGCGGGTTGATTATTGAGGGTTGAGGATTGATGACGAGGACTGAGGGCTGAGGATTGAGAACTGAGGATTGAGGATTGAGGACTAGGCATTCAGGATTGAAGATTGAGGACTGGGGATTGTGGATTGAAGATTGAGGATTAAGGATTGAGGATTGGGGATTGGGGATCTAGGGTTGGAGATTGATTATTGATGATAGAAGATTGAGGGTTGAGGATTGAGGATTGAGAATTGAGAATTGAGGATGAGGACTGAGGGTTGAGGATTGAGGTTTGAGGTACGAGGATTGAGGTTTGAGGATTGAGGTCTGAGGATTGACGATTGAGTATTGAAGATTGAGGCTTGATGACTGAGGATTCAGGATTGAGTATTGATGATTGCGGATTGAGTATTTAAAGTTGAGTATTCAGGATTGAATATTGAGGATTGAGGATTGAGTATTGAGGATTGAAGATTGAGTATTGAGGATTGAAGATTGAGGATTGAGGATTGAGGATTGAGGATTGAAGATTTAGGATTGGGTATTGAGGATTGAAGATTGAGGAATGAGGTTGAGGATTGAGGATTGAGGATGAGGGCTGAGGGTTGAGGATTGAGGTTTGAGGACTGAGGTCTGAGGATTGAGTATTGAGAATTGAGGATTGAGGATTGAGTATTGAAGGTTGAGGATTGGGTATTGAGGATTGAAGAATGAGGATTGAGGATTGAGGATCCAGGATTGTGGATTGAATATTGAGTATTGAGGATTGAAGACTGACGATTGAGTATTGAGGATTGAGGATTGAGGATTGAGAATTGAGGACTGATGAATGAGTATTGATGGTTGAAGATTGAGGATTGAGGATTGAGGATTGAGGATTGAGGATTGAAGATTGAGGATTGTGGACTGAGTGTTGAGTGTTGTGTGATGAGGATTGATGTTTGTGTATAGATATTTGAAGATTGCAGATTGAGCATTGAGTATTGAAAACTGTGAATTGATGATATTCTATTGAGAATTGAGAATTGACAGCTGATTGTTGAGGACTGATGGCTGAACATTGAGGATTCAGGATTGAGAATTCAGAATTGAGGATTGAGGACTGAGGACTGAGGATTGAAGATTGAGTATTGAGGATTGAAAATTGAGGATTAAAGATTGAGGATTGGGGATTGAGGATCTAGGATTGAAAATTGATTATAGAGGATCGAAGATTGAGGATTGAGGATTGAGGATTGAGAATTGAGAATTGAGGATAAGGACTGAGGGTTGAGGATTGAGGTTTGAGGAATGAGGATTGAGGATTGAGTATTGACGATCGAGAATTGAGGATTGAGGATTGAGTATTGAGGATTGAAGATTGAGGATTGAGGGTTGAGGATTTAGGATTGAGGACTGAGGATTGAGGATGATGGCTGAGGTTTGAGGTTTGATGTTTGAGTATTGAATCCTGAGAATTCGGGATGTTCTATTGAGGATTGAGGATTGAGGCCTGAGGATTGAGGATTGAGGATTGAGCATTGAGGATTGAAGATTGGGGACTGGGGATTGAGGATTGAAGATTGAGGATTAAGGATTGAGGATTGGGGATAGGGGATCTAGGATTGGAGATTGATTATTGAGGATTGAAGATTGAGGGATGAGGATTGAGGATTGAGAATTGAGAATTGAGGATGAGGACTGAGGGTTGAGGATTGAGGTTTGAGGTACGAGGATTGAAGATTGAGTATTGAGGATTGAAGATTGACGATTGAGGATTGTGCATTGAAGATTGAGGATTGAACATTGAGGACTGAGTGTCGAGGGTTGTGTGATGAGAATTGATGTTTGTGGATAGAGGTTTGAAGATTGCAGATTGAGTATTGAGTATTGAAAGCTGTGAATTGAGGATATTCTATTGAGGATTGAGGATTGTCAACTGATTGTTGAGGACTAAGGGCTGAAGTTTAAGGATTCAGGATTGAGGATTCAGAATTGAGGTTTGAGGACTGAGGATTGAGGACTGAAGATTGATTTTTGTGGATTGAGGATTGAGTATTGAAGATTGAGGATTGGGTATTGAGGATTGAAGGATAAGCTTGAGGATTGAGGATTGAGGATTGTGGATTGAAGATTGAGTATTGAGGTTTGAAGACTGACGATTGAGGGTTGAGGATTGAGGATTGAGGATTGAGGATTGAGGATTGATGATTGAGTATTGAGGATTGAAGATTGAGGATTGAGGATTGAGCATTGACGATTGAGGCTTGAGGTTTGAGTATTGAGGATTGAGGGTTGAAGATTGAGTATTGATGATTGAAGATTGAGGATTGGGTATTTAGGGTTGACGAATTAGGATTGAGGATTGAGGATTGAGGATTGAAGATTGACTATTGAGGATTGAGGATTGAGTATTGAAGATTGAGGGTTGGGTATTGAGGATTGAAGGATGAGGCTTGAGGATTGAGGATTGAGGATTGAGGATTGAAGATTGAGTATTGAGGTTTGAAGACAGACGATTGAGGATTGAGGATTGAGGATTGAGGCTTGAGGATTGAGGATTGATGATTGAGTATTGAGGATTGAAGATTGAGGATTGAGGATTGAGGATTGAGGATTGAAGATTGAGGATTGGGGACTGAGTGTTGAGGGTTGAGTGATGAGAATTGATGTTTGTGGATAGTGATTTAAAGATTGCAGATTGAGTATTGAGTACTGAAAACTGTGAATTGATGATATTCCACTGAGGATTGAGAATTGACAACTGATTGTTGCGGACTGAGTGCTGAAGATTGAGGATACAGGATTGAGGATTCAGGATTGAGGTTTGAGGACTGAGGGTTGAGGATTGAGGATTGAGGATTGAGGATTGACGACTGAGTATTGAAGATTGGGTATTGCGGATTGAACATTGGGGATTGGGTATTGAGGAATGAAGATTGAGGATTGAGGATTGAGGATTGAGGATTGGGGATTGAAAATTGAGTATTGAGGATTGAAGATTGAGGATTGAGGATTGAGGGTTGTGGACTGACGACGAGGACTCAGGGTTGAGTACTGATGTTTGAGGTCTGAGGATTGGGGATTGCTGATTGAGAATTGGGGATTGAGCATTGAGGATTGAGGATTGAGGATTGGGTATTGAGGATTGAAGAATGAGGATTGAGGATTGAGGATTGAGGATTGAGGGTTGAAGATTGAGTATTGGGGATTGAGGATTGAGGTTCGAAGGTTGAGGATTGGGGATTGGGGATTGACGATGGAGTATTGAGGGTTGAGGATTGAGAATTGAGGATTGAGGATTGAATGTTGAGTATTGAGGATTGAAGATTGAGGATTGAGGATTGAGGATTGAAGATTGAGGACTGAGCGTTGAGGGTTGAATGATGAGAATTGATGTTTGTGGATGGAGATTTGAAGATCGAAGATTGAGGATTGAGTATTGAAAACTGAGAATTCAGGATATTCTATTGAGTATTGAGAATTTTGGATTGATGGTTGAGGGTTGTGTGTTGAATATTGGGGATTGGAGGATTGAGTATTGAAGACTGCGGACTGAGGACTGAGGAGTGAGTATTGAGGATTGAGGTTTGAGTATTGAGGATTGAGGGTAGAAGTTTGAGTATTGATGATTGAAGATTGCGGATGGATTATTGAGGGTTGAGGATTGGGGACGAGGACTGAGGGTTGAGGATTGAGGTTCTAGGGCTGAGGACTGAGGATTGAGGATTGAGAATTGAGGATTGAGGATTGAGGATTGAAGATTGGGGATTGGATATTGAGGATTGAAGAATGAGGATTGAGGATTGAGGATTGAGGATTGAGGATTGAGTATTGAGGATTGATGATTGTGTATTGAGGATTGAAGATTGAGGATTGAGGATTGAGGATTGAGGATTGAGAATTGAGGATTGATGATTGAGGATTGGGGACAGAGTGTTGAGGGTTGAGTTATGAGAATTGATGTTTGTGGATACAGGTTTAAAGATTGCAGATTGAGTATTGAGTATTGAAAACCGTGAATTGATGATATTCTATTGAGGATTGAGAATTGTCAACTGATTGTTGAGGACTGAGGGCTGAAGATTGAGGATTCAGGATTGAGGGTTCAGAATTGAGGTTTGAGGACTGAGGATTGAGGATTGAAGATTGAGTATTGAGGATTGAAGATTGAGGATTGAGGTTGAGGATTGAGGATTGAGGATGAGGGCTGAGGGTTGAGGATTGAGTATTGAGGATTGAAGATTGAGTATTGAGGATTGAAGATTGAGGATTGAGGATAGAGGATTGAGGGTTGAGGATTGAGGATTGAGGATTGAGGACTGAAGTTTGAGGATTGATGACTGAGGATTGAGGATTGAGGATTGATGATTGCGGATTGAGGACTGAAGATTGAGTATTGAGGATTGAATATTGAGGATTGAGGATTGAGTACTGAGGATTGAAGATTGAGTATTGAGGATTGAGGATTGAGGATTGAGGATTGAGGATTGAGGGTTGAAGGCTGAGTGTTGAGGATTGAAGGTTGAGGATTGACGATTGAGGATTGAGGATTGAGGATGATGGCTGAGGTTTGAGGTTTGAGGTTTGAGTATTGGATCCTGCGAATTCAGGATGTTCTTTTGAGTATTGAGAATTGAGTATTGATGCTTTAGTATTGAGGATTCAGGATTGAGGATTGAGGATTGAGTATTGAAGATTGAGTATTGATGATTGAGGATTTAGCATTGAGGATTGAGGATTGAGGTTTGAGGATTGAGGATTGAAAATTGAGTATTGAGGATTGATGGTTGAGGACTGAGGAGTAAGGATTGAGGATTGAGGATGAGGGCTGAGGGTTGAGGATTGTGGTTTGAGGACTGACGACTGAGGATTGAGGATTGAGAATGGGTTATTGAGGTTTGAGGATTGAAGATTGAGGATTGGGTATTGAGGATTGAAGAATGAGGATTGAGGATAGAGGATAGAGGATTGAAGATTGAGGATTGGTGACTGAGTGTTGAGGGTTGAGTGATGAGGATTGATGTTTGTGGATAGAGATTCGAAGATTGCAGACCGAGAATTTAGTATTGAAAACTGTGAATTGATGATATTCTATTGAGGATTGAGGATTGACAACTGATTGTTGAGGTCTGAAGTCTGAAGGTTGAGGACTGAGGGTTGAGGATTCAGGATTGAGGTTTGAGGACTGATGATTGAGTATTGAGGATTGAGGCATGAGGATTGTGGATTGAGGATTGAAGATTTAGGTTTGAGGATCCAGGATGAGGGCTGAAGGTTGAGGATTGAGGTTTGAGGACTGAGGACTGAGGATTGAGGTTTGAGAATTAAGGATTGAGGATTGAGGATTGAAGATTGAGGATTGGGTGTTGAGGATTGAAGAATGAGGATTGAGGATTGAGTATTGAGGATTGAGGATAGAAGATTGAGTATTGAGGATTGAAGATTGAGGATTGAGAATTGAGGACTGAGGATTGAAGATTGAGTATTGAGGATTGAAGATTGAGGATTGAGGATTGAGTATTGAAGATTGACGATTGGGAAATGAGTGTTGAGGGTTGAGTGATGAGAATTGATGTTTGTGAATGGAGATTTGAAGATTGAAGATTGAGGATTGAGTATTGAAAACTGAGAATTCAGGATCTTCTATTGAGTATTGAGAATTTTGGATTGATGGCTGAGGGTTGTGTGTTGAATATTGAGGATTGACGAAATGAGTTTTGAAGAATGAGGACTGAGGACTGAGGATTGAGTATTGAGGATTGAGGATTGAGTATTGAGGATTGAGGATTGAAGATTGAGTATTGATGAGTGAAGATTGCGGAATGATTATTGAGGGTTGAGGTTTGAGGACGAGGACTGAGGGTTGAGGATTGAGGTTTGAGGACAGAGGATTGAGGACTGAGGATTGAGAATTGATAATTGAGGATTGAGGATTGAAGAATGAGGATTGAGGATTGAGGATTGAGGATTGAGGATTGAGGATTGAAGATTGAGAATTGAGGATTGAAGATTGAGGAATGAGGATTGAGGGTTGAGGATTGAGGATTGAGTATTGAGGATTGAGGATTGAGGATTGAGGATTGAAGATTGACTATTGAGGATTGAAGATCGAGGATTGAGTATTGAGGATTGAGGATTGAGGATTGAGGATTGAATATTGAGGATTGGGGATTGAGGATTGAGGATTGAGGACTGAGGATTGAGGATTGAGGATTGAGGATTGAGGATTGAGGACTGAGGATTGAGGATTGAGGATTGAGCATTGAGGATTGAAGATTGAGGACTGGGGATTGAGGATTGAAGATTGGGGATTAAGGATTGAGGATTAGGGATTGGGGATCTAGGATTGGAGATTGATTATTGAGGATTCAAGATTGAGGGTTGAGGATTGAGGGTTGAGAATTGAGAGTTGAGGATGGGGACTTAGGGTTGAGGATTGAGGTTTGTGATACGAGGATTGAGGATTGAGGATTGAGGACTGAGGATTGACGATTGAGTATTGAAGATTGAGGATTGATGACTGAGGACTGAGGATTGAGGATTGAGGATGAGGGCTGAGGGTTGAGGATTGTGGTTTGAGGACTGACGACTGAGGATTGAGGATTGAGAATGGGTTATTGAGGTTTGAGGATTGAAGATTGAGGATTGGGTATTGAGGATTGAAGAATGAGGATTGAGGATAGAGGATAGAGGATTGAAGATTGAGGATTGGTGACTGAGTGTTGAGGGTTGAGTGATGAGGATTGATGTTTGTGGATAGAGATTCGAAGATTGCAGACCGAGAATTTAGTATTGAAAACTGTGAATTGATGATATTCTATTGAGGATTGAGGATTGACAACTGATTGTTGAGGTCTGAAGTCTGAAGGTTGAGGACTGAGGGTTGAGGATTCAGGATTGAGGTTTGAGGACTGATGATTGAGTATTGAGGATTGAGGCATGAGGATTGTGGATTGAGGATTGAAGATTTAGGTTTGAGGATCCAGGATGAGGGCTGAAGGTTGAGGATTGAGGTTTGAGGACTGAGGACTGAGGATTGAGGTTTGAGAATTAAGGATTGAGGATTGAGGATTGAAGATTGAGGATTGGGTGTTGAGGATTGAAGAATGAGGATTGAGGATTGAGTATTGAGGATTGAGGATAGAAGATTGAGTATTGAGGATTGAAGATTGAGGATTGAGAATTGAGGACTGAGGATTGAAGATTGAGTATTGAGGATTGAAGATTGAGGATTGAGGATTGAGTATTGAAGATTGACGATTGGGAAATGAGTGTTGAGGGTTGAGTGATGAGAATTGATGTTTGTGAATGGAGATTTGAAGATTGAAGATTGAGGATTGAGTATTGAAAACTGAGAATTCAGGATCTTCTATTGAGTATTGAGAATTTTGGATTGATGGCTGAGGGTTGTGTGTTGAATATTGAGGATTGACGAAATGAGTTTTGAAGAATGAGGACTGAGGACTGAGGATTGAGTATTGAGGATTGAGGATTGAGTATTGAGGATTGAGGATTGAAGATTGAGTATTGATGAGTGAAGATTGCGGAATGATTATTGAGGGTTGAGGTTTGAGGACGAGGACTGAGGGTTGAGGATTGAGGTTTGAGGACAGAGGATTGAGGACTGAGGATTGAGAATTGATAATTGAGGATTGAGGATTGAAGAATGAGGATTGAGGATTGAGGATTGAGGATTGAGGATTGAAGATTGAGAATTGAGGATTGAAGATTGAGGAATGAGGATTGAGGGTTGAGGATTGAGGATTGAGTATTGAGGATTGAGGATTGAGGATTGAGGATTGAAGATTGACTATTGAGGATTGAAGATCGAGGATTGAGTATTGAGGATTGAGGATTGAGTATTGAGGATTGAATATTGAGGATTGGGGATTGAGGATTGAGGATTGAGGACTGAGGATTGAGGATTGAGGATTGAGGATTGAGTATTGAGGATTGAGGATTGAAGATTCAGGATTGAGTATTGAGGATTGAGGATTGAGGCATGAGGATTGTGGATTGAGGATTGAAGATTTAGGTTTGAGGATCCAGGATGAGGGCTGAAGGTTGAGGATTGAGGTTTGAGGACTGAGGACTGAGGATTGAGGGTTGAGAATTAAGGATTGAGGATTGAGGATTGAAGATTGAGGATTGGGTGTTGAGGATTGAAGAATGAGGATTGAGGATTGAGTATTGAGGATTGAGGATAGAAGATTGAGTATTGAGGATTGAAGATTGAGGATTGAGAATTGAGGACTGAGGATTGAAGATTGAGTATTGAGGATTGAGGATTGAGGATTGAGGATTGAGGATTGAAGATTGACTATTGAGGATTGAAGATTGAGGATTGAGTATTGAGGATTGAGGATTGAGGATTGAGGATTGAATATTGAGGATTGGGGATTGAGGATTGAGGATTGAGGGCTGAGGATTGAGGATTGAGGATTGAGGATTGAGGATTGAGGACTGAGGATTGAGGATTGAGGATTGAGCATTGAGGATTGAAGATTGAGTACTGAGTGTTGAGGGTTGACTGATGAGAATTGATATTTGTGGATAGAGATTTGAAGATTGCAGATTGAGTATTGAGTATTGAAAACTGTGAGTTGAGGATATTATACTGAGGATTGAGGATTGACAACTGATTGTTGAGGACTGAGGGCTGTAGGTTGAGGATTCAGTATTGAGGATTCAGAATTGAGGTTTGAGGACTGAGGATTGAAGATTGAAGATTGAGTATTGAGGATTGAAGATTGAGGATTGAGGTTGAGGATTGAGGATTGAGGATGAGGGCTGAGGGTTGAGGATTGAGGTTTGAGGACTGAGGTCTGAGGATTGAGTATTGAGAATTGAGGATTGAGGATTGAGGATTGAAGATTGAGGATTGGGTATTGAGGATTGAAGAATGAGGATTGAGGATTGAGGATTCAGGATTGTGGATTGAATATTGAGTATTGAGGATTGAAGACTGACGATTGAGGATTGAGGATTGAGGATTGAAGATTGAGGATTGAGGATTGAGCATTGAATATTGAGGGCTGAGTGTTGAGGGTCGAGAGATGAGAATTGATGTTTGTGGATGGAGATTTGAAGATTGAAGATTCAGGATTGAGTATTGAAAGCTGAGAATTCAGGATATTCAACTGAGTATTCAGAATTGAGGATTGATGGTTGAGTATTGAGGATTGATGGTTGAGGGTTGTGTGTTGAATATTGAGGATTGGTGAATTGAGTATTGAAGATTGAGGACTGAGGACTGGGGATTGAGTATTGAGGATTGAGTATTGAGGATTGAGGATTGAAGATTGAGTATTGATGAGTGAAGATTGCGGAATGATTATTGAGGGTTGAGGTTTGAGGACGAGGACTGAGGGTTGAGGATTGAGGTTTGAGGACAGAGGATTGAGGACTGAGGATTGAGAATTGATAATTGAGGATTGAGGATTGAAGATTTAGGATTGGGTATTGAGGATTGAAGATTGAGGATTGAGGTTGAGGATTGAGGATTGAGGATGAGGGCTGAGGGTTGAGGATTGAGGTTTGAGGACTGAGGTCTGAGGATTGAATATTGAGAATTGAGGATTGAGGATTGAGTATTGAAGGTTGAGGATTGGGTATTGAGGATTGAAGAATGAGGATTGAGGATTGAGGATCCAGGATTGTGGATTGAATATTGAGTATTGAGGATTGAAGACTGACGATTGAGTATTGAGGATTGAGGATTGAGGATTGAGAATTGAGGACTGATGAATGAGTATTGATGGTTGAAGATTGAGGATTGAGGATTGAGGATTGAGGATTGAGGATTGAAGATTGAGGATTGTGGACTGAGTGTTGAGTGTTGTGTGATGAGGATTGATGTTTGTGTATAGATATTTGAAGATTGCAGATTGAGCATTGAGTATTGAAAACTGTGAATTGATGATATTCTATTGAGAATTGAGAATTGACAGCTGATTGTTGAGGACTGATGGCTGAACATTGAGGATTCAGGATTGAGAATTCAGAATTGAGGATTGAGGACTGAGGACTGAGGATTGAAGATTGAGTATTGAGGATTGAAAATTGAGGATTAAAGATTGAGGATTGGGGATTGAGGATCTAGGATTGAAAATTGATTATAGAGGATCGATGATTGAGGATTGAGGATTGAGGATTGAGAATTGAGAATTGAGGATAAGGACTGAGGGTTGAGGATTGAGGTTTGAGGAATGAGGATTGAGGATTGAGTGTTGAGGATTGAAGATTGAGTATTGATGATTGAAGATTGAGGATTGAGGACTGAGGGTTGAGGATTGAGGACGAGGACTGACAGTTGAGGATTGTGGTTTGAGGATTGAGGGTTGAGGATTGAGAATTGAGGATGAGGACTGAAGTTTGAGGATTGATGACTGAGGATTGAGGATTGAGGATTGATGATTGCGGATTGAGGACTGAAGATTGAGTATTGAGGATTGAATATTGAGGATTGAGGATTGAGTATTGAGGATTTAAGATTGAGTATTGAGGATTGAAGATTGAGGATTGAGGATTGAGGATTGAGGATTGAGGATTGAGGGTTGAAGGCTGAGTGTTGAGGATTGAAGGTTGAGGATTGACGATTGAGGATTGAGGATTGAGGATGATGGCTGAGGTTTGAGGTTTGAGGTTTGAGTATTGGATCCTGAGAATTCAGGATGTTCTTTTGAGTATTGAGAATTGAGTATTGATGCTTTAGTATTGAGGATTCAGGATTGAGGATTGAGGATTGAGTATTGAAGATTGAGTATTGATGATTGAGGATTTAGCATTGAGGATTGAGGATTGGGGTTTGAGGATTGAGGATTGAAAATTGAGTATTGAGGATTGATGGTTGAGGACTGAGGAGTAAGGATTGAGGATTGAGGATGAGGGCTGAGGGTTGAGGATTGTGGTTTGAGGACTGACGACTGAGGATTGAGGATTGAGAATGGGTTATTGAGGTTTGAGGATTGAAGATTGAGGATTGGGTATTGAGGATTGAAGAATGAGGATTGAGGATTGAGGATTGAGGATTGAGGATTGAAGATTGAGTATTGAGGATTGAAGATTGAGGAATGAGGATTGAGGGTTGAGGATTGAGGATTGAGTATTGAGGATTGAGGGTTGAGGATTGAGGATTGAAGATTGACTATTGAGGATTGAAGATTGAGGATTGAGTATTGAGGATTGAGGATTGAGGATTGAGGATTGAATATTGAGGATTGGGGATTGAGGATTGAGGATTGAGGACTGAGGATTGAGGATTGAGGATTGAGGATTGAGGATTGAGGACTGAGGATTGAGGATTGAGGATTGAGCATTGAGGATTGAAGATTGAGTACTGAGTGTTGAGGGTTGACTGATGAGAATTGATATTTGTGGATAAAGATTTGAAGATTGCAGATTGAGTATTGAGTATTGAAAACTGTGAGTTGAGGATATTATACTGAGGATTGAGGATTGACAACTGATTGTTGAGGACTGAGGGCTGTAGGTTGAGGATTCAGTATTGAGGATTCAGAATTGAGGTTTGAGGACTGAGGATTGAAGATTGAAGATTGAGTATTGAGGATTGAAGATTGAGGATTGAGGTTGAGGATTGAGGATTGAGGATGAGGGCTGAGGGTTGAGGATTGAGGTTTGAGGACTGAGGTCTGAGGATTGAGTATTGAGAATTGAGGATTGAGGATTGAGGATTGAAGATTGAGGATTGGGTATTGAGGATTGAAGAATGAGGATTGAGGATTGAGGATTCAGGATTGTGGATTGAATATTGAGTATTGAGGATTGAAGACTGACGATTGAGGATTGAGGATTGAGGATTGAAGATTGAGGATTGAGGATTGAGCATTGAATATTGAGGACTGAGTGTTGAGGGTTGAGAGATGAGAATTGATGTTTGTGGATGGAGATTTGAAGATTGAAGATTCAGGATTGAGTATTGAAAGCTGAGAATTCAGGATATTCAACTGAGTATTCAGAATTGAGGATTGATGGTTGAGTATTGAGGATTGATGGTTGAGGGTTGTGTGTTGAATATTGAGGATTGGCGAATTGAGTATTGAAGATTGAGGACTGAGGACTGGGGATTGAGTATTGAGGATTGAGTTTGAGGATTGAGGATTGAAGGTTGAGTATTGATGATTGAAGATTGCGGGTTGATTATTGAGGGTTGAGGATTGATGACGAGGACTGAGGGCTGAGGATTGAGAACTGAGGATTGAGGATTGAGGACTAGGCATTCAGGATTGAAGATTGAGGACTGGGGATTGTGGATTGAAGATTGAGGATTAAGGATTGAGGATTGGGGATTGGGGATCTAGGGTTGGAGATTGATTATTGATGATAGAAGATTGAGGGTTGAGGATTGAGGATTGAGAATTGAGAATTGAGGATGAGGACTGAGGGTTGAGGATTGAGGTTTGAGGTACGAGGATTGAGGTTTGAGGATTGAGGTCTGAGGATTGACGATTGAGTATTGAAGATTGAGGCTTGATGACTGAGGATTCGGGATTGAGTATTGATGATTGCGGATTGAGTATTTAAAGTTGAGTATTCAGGATTGAATATTGAGGATTGAGGATTGAGTATTGAGGATTGAAGATTGAGTATTGAGGATTGAAGATTGAGGATTGAGGATTGAGGATTGAGGATTGAAGATTTAGGATTGGGTATTGAGGATTGAAGATTGAGGAATGAGGTTGAGGATTGAGGATTGAGGATGAGGGCTGAGGGTTGAGGATTGAGGTTTGAGGACTGAGGTCTGAGGATTGAGTATTGAGAATTGAGGATTGAGGATTGAGTATTGAAGGTTGAGGATTGGGTATTGAGGATTGAAGAATGAGGATTGAGGATTGAGGATCCAGGATTGTGGATTGAATATTGAGTATTGAGGATTGAAGACTGACGATTGAGTATTGAGGATTGAGGATTGAGGATTGAGAATTGAGGACTGATGAATGAGTATTGATGGTTGAAGATTGAGGATTGAGGATTGAGGATTGAGGATTGAGGATTGAAGATTGAGGATTGTGGACTGAGTGTTGAGTGTTGTGTGATGAGGATTGATGTTTGTGTATAGATATTTGAAGATTGCAGATTGAGCATTGAGTATTGAAAACTGTGAATTGATGATATTCTATTGAGAATTGAGAATTGACAGCTGATTGTTGAGGACTGATGGCTGAACATTGAGGATTCAGGATTGAGAATTCAGAATTGAGGATTGAGGACTGAGGACTGAGGATTGAAGATTGAGTATTGAGGATTGAAAATTGAGGATTAAAGATTGAGGATTGGGGATTGAGGATCTAGGATTGAAAATTGATTATAGAGGATCGAAGATTGAGGATTGAGGATTGAGGATTGAGAATTGAGAATTGAGGATAAGGACTGAGGGTTGAGGATTGAGGTTTGAGGAATGAGGATTGAGGATTGAGTATTGACGATCGAGAATTGAGGATTGAGGATTGAGTATTGAGGATTGAAGATTGAGGATTGAGGGTTGAGGATTTAGGATTGAGGACTGAGGATTGAGGATGATGGCTGAGGTTTGAGGTTTGATGTTTGAGTATTGAATCCTGAGAATTCGGGATGTTCTATTGAGGATTGAGGATTGAGGCCTGAGGATTGAGGATTGAGGATTGAGCATTGAGGATTGAAGATTGGGGACTGGGGATTGAGGATTGAAGATTGAGGATTAAGGATTGAGGATTGGGGATAGGGGATCTAGGATTGGAGATTGATTATTGAGGATTGAAGATTGAGGGATGAGGATTGAGGATTGAGAATTGAGAATTGAGGATGAGGACTGAGGGTTGAGGATTGAGGTTTGAGGTACCAGGATTGAAGATTGAGTATTGAGGATTGAAGATTGACGATTGAGGATTGTGCATTGAAGATTGAGGATTGAACATTGAGGACTGAGTGTCGAGGGTTGTGTGATGAGAATTGATGTTTGTGGATAGAGGTTTGAAGATTGCAGATTGAGTATTGAGTATTGAAAGCTGTGAATTGAGGATATTCTATTGAGGATTGAGGATTGTCAACTGATTGTTGAGGACTAAGGGCTGAAGTTTAAGGATTCAGGATTGAGGATTCAGAATTGAGGTTTGAGGACTGAGGATTGAGGACTGAAGATTGATTTTTGTGGATTGAGGATTGAGTATTGAAGATTGAGGATTGGGTATTGAGGATTGAAGGATAAGCTTGAGGATTGAGGATTGAGGATTGTGGATTGAAGATTGAGTATTGAGGTTTGAAGACTGACGATTGAGGGTTGAGGATTGAGGATTGAGGATTGAGGATTGAGGATTGAGGATTGATGATTGAGTATTGAGGATTGAAGATTGAGGATTGAGGATTGAGCATTGACGATTGAGGCTTGAGGTTTGAGTATTGAGAATTGAGGGTTGAAGATTGAGTATTGATGATTGAAGATTGAGGATTGGGTATTTAGGGTTGACGAATGAGGATTGAGGATTGAGGATTGAGGATTGAAGATTGACTATTGAGGATTGAGGGTTGAGGATTGAGGATTGAGCATTGAGGATTGAGGATTGAGGATAGAGGATAGAGGATTGAAGATTGAGGATTGGTGACTGAGTGTTGAGGGTTGAGTGATGAGGATTGATGTTTGTGGATAGAGATTCGAAGATTGCAGACCGAGAATTTAGTATTGAAAACTGTGAATTGATGATATTCTATTGAGGATTGAGGATTGACAACTGATTGTTGAGGTCTGAAGTCTGAAGGTTGAGGACTGAGGGTTGAGGATTCAGGATTGAGGTTTGAGGACTGATGATTGAGGATTGAGGATTGAGGCATGAGGATTGTGGATTGAGGATTGAAGATTTAGGTTTGAGGATCCAGGATGAGGGCTGATGGTTGAGGATTGAGGTTTGAGGACTGAGGACTGAGGATTGAGGTTTGAGAATTAAGGATTGAGGATTGAGGATTGAAGATTGAGGATTGGGTGTTGAGGATTGAAGAATGAGGATTGAGGATTGAGTATTGAGGATTGAGGATAGAAGATTGAGTATTGAGGATTGAAGATTGAGGATTGAGAATTGAGGACTGAGGATTGAAGATTGAGCATTGAGGATTGAAGATTGAGGATTGAGGATTGAGTATTGAAGATTGACGATTGGGAAATGAGTGTTGAGGGTTGAGTGATGAGAATTGATGTTTGTGAATGGAGATTTGAAGATTGAAGATTGAGGATTGAGTATTGAGGATTCAGGATTGAAGGTTGAGTATTGTGGATTGATGATTGAGGATTGAGGATTGACGATTGAGGTTTGAGGATTGAGGTTTGAGGATTGACGATGAGGGCTGAGGGTTGAGGATTGAGGTTTGATGTCTGAGGTCTGAGGATTGAGGATTGAGAGTTGAGGATTGTGGATTGAGGATTGAGGATTGAAGATTGAGGATTGGGTATTGAGGACTGAAGAATGAGGATTGAGGATTGAGGATTGAGGATTGGGGACTGAGGATTGAATATTCAGGATTGAGGATTGAGGATTGAGGATTGAGGATTGAGGATTGAAGATTCAGCATTGAGGATCGAGGATTGAGAATTGGGGATTGAGGATTGAACATTGAGGACTGAGTGTTGAGGGTTGAGTGATGAGAATTGATGACTGTGGATAGAGGTTTGAAGATTGCAGATTGAGTATTGAGTATTGAAAACTGTGAATTGAGAATATTATACTGAGGATTGAGGATTGACAACTGATTGTTGAGGACTGAGGGCTGAAGATTGAGGATTCAGGATTGAGGGTTCAGAATTGAGGTTTGAGGACTGAGGATTGAGGATTGAAGATTGAGTATTGAGGATTGAAGATTGAGGATTGAGGTTGAGGATTGAGGATTGAGGATGAGGGCTGAGGGTTGAGGATTGAGTATTGAGGATTGAAGATTGAGTATTGAGGATTGAAGATTGAGGATTGAGGATTGAGGATTGAGGGTTGAGGATTGAGGATTGAGGATTGAGGATTGAGGATTGAGGATTGAGGATAGAGGATAGAGGATTGAAGATTGAGGATTGGTGACTGAGTGTTGAGGGTTGAGTGATGAGGATTGATGTTTGTGGATAGAGATTCGAAGATTGCAGACCGAGAATTTAGTATTGAAAACTGTGAATTGATGATATTCTATTGAGGATTGAGGATTGACAACTGATTGTTGAGGTCTGAAGTCTGAAGGTTGAGGACTGAGGGTTGAGGATTCAGGATTGAGGTTTGAGGACTGATGATTGAGGATTGAGGATTGAGGCATGAGGATTGTGGATTGAGGATTGAAGATTTAGGTTTGAGGATCCAGGATGAGGGCTGATGGTTGAGGATTGAGGTTTGAGGACTGAGGACTGAGGATTGAGGTTTGAGAATTAAGGATTGAGGATTGAGGATTGAAGATTGAGGATTGGGTGTTGAGGATTGAAGAATGAGGATTGAGGATTGAGTATTGAGGATTGAGGATAGAAGATTGAGTATTGAGGATTGAAGATTGAGGATTGAGAATTGAGGACTGAGGATTGAAGATTGAGTATTGAGGATTGAAGATTGAGGATTGAGGATTGAGTATTGAAGATTGACGATTGGGAAATGAGTGTTGAGGGTTGAGTGATGAGAATTGATGTTTGTGAATGGAGATTTGAAGATTGAAGATTGAGGATTGAGTATTGAAAACTGAGAATTCAGGATCTTCTATTGAGTATTGAGAATTTTGGATTGATGGCTGAGGGTTGTGTGTTGAATATTGAGGATTGACGGAATGAGTTTTGAAGAATGAGGACTGAGGACTGAGGATTGAGTATTGAGGATTGAGGATTGAGTATTGAGGATTGAGGATTGAAGATTGAGTATTGATGAGTGAAGATTGCGGAATGATTATTGAGGGTTGAGGTTTGAGGACGAGGACTGAGGGTTGAGGATTGAGGTTTGAGGACAGAGGATTGAGGACTGAGGATTGAGAATTGATAATTGAGGATTGAGGATTGAAGATTTAGGATTGGGTATTGAGGATTGAAGATTGAGGATTGAGCTTGAGGATTGAGGATTGAGGATGAGGGCTGAGGGTTGAGGATTGAGGTTTGAGGACTGAGGTCTGAGGATTGAGTATTGAGAATTGAGGATTGAGGATTGAGTATTGAAGGTTGAGGATTGGGTATTGAGGATTGAAGAATGAGGATTGAGGATTGAGGATCCAGGATTGTGGATTGAATATTGAGTATTGAGGATTGAAGACTGACGATTGAGTATTGAGGATTGAGGATTGAGGATTGAGGATTGAGGATTGAGGACTGAGGATTGAGGATTGAGGATTGAGCATTGAGGATTGAGGATTGAGGATTGGGGACTGAGGATTGAATATTCAGGATTGAGGATTGAGGATTGAGGATTGAGGATTGAGGATTGAGGATTGATGATTCAGCATTGAGGATCGAGGATTGAGAATTGGGGATTGAGGATTGAACATTGAGGACTGAGTGTTGAGGGTTGAGTGATGAGAATTGATGACTGTGGATAGAGATTTGAAGATTGCAGATTGAGTATTGAGTATTGAAAACTGTGAACTGAGGACATTATACTGAGGATTGAGGATTGACAACTGATTGTTGAGGACTGAGGGCTGTAGGTTGAGGATTCAGTATTGAGGATTCAGAATTGAGGTTTGAGGACTGAGGATTGAAGATTGAAGATTGAGTATTGAGGATTGAAGATTGAGGATTGAGGTTGAGGATTGAGGATTGAGGATGAGGGCTGAGGGTTGAGGATTGAGGTTTGAGGACTGAGGTCTGAGGATTGAGTATTGAGAATTGAGGATTGAGGATTGAGGATTGAAGATTGAGGATTGGGTATTGAGGATTGAAGAATGAGGATTGAGGATTGAGGATTCAGGATTGTGGATTGAATATTGAGTATTGAGGATTGAAGACAGACGATTGAGGATTGAGGATTGAGGATTGAAGATTGAGGATTGAGGATTGAGCATTGAATATTGAGGACTGAGTGTTGAGGGTTGAGAGATGAGAATTGATGCTTGTGGATGGAGATTTGAATATTGAAGATTGAGGATTGAGTATTGAAAGCTGAGAATTCAGGATATTCAACTGAGTATTGAGAATTGAGGATTGATGGTTGAGTATTGAGGATTGATGGTTGAGGGTTGTGTGTTGAATATTGAGGATTGGCGGATTGAGTATTGAAGATTGAGGACTGAGGACTGGGGATTGAGTATTGAGGACTGAGTTTGAGGATTGAGGATTGAAGATTGAGTATTGATGATTGAAGATTGCGGGTTTATTATTGAGGGTTGAGGATTGATGACGAGGACTGAGGGCTGAGGATTGAGTACTGAGGATTGAGGATTGAGGACTGGGCATTCAGGATTGAAGATTGAGGACTGGGGATTGTGGATTGAAGATTGAGGATTAAGGATTGAGGATTGGGGATTGGGGATCTAGGGTTGGAGATTGATTATTGATGATAGAAGATTGAGGGTTGAGGATTGAGGATTGAGAATTGAGAATTGAGGATGAGGACTGAGGGTTGAGGATTGAGGGTTGAGGTACGAGGATTGAGGTTTGAGGATTGAGGTCTGAGGATTGACGATTGAGTATTGAAGATTGAGGCTTGATGACTGAGGATTCAGGATTGAGGATTGATGATTGCGGATTGAGTATTTAAAGTTGAGTATTCAGGATTGAATATTGAGGATTGATGATTGAGGATTCAGGATTGAAGGTTGAGTATTGTGGATTGATGATTGAGGATTGAGGATTGACGATTGAGGTTTGAGGATTGAGGTTTGAGGATTGACGATGAGGGCTGAGGGTTGAGGATTGAGGTTTGATGTCTGAGGTCTGAGGATTGAGGATTGATAGTTGAGGATTGTGGATTGAGGATTGAGGATTGAAGATTGAGGATTGGGTATTGAGGATTGAAGAATGAGGATTGAGGATTGAGGATTGAGGATTGGGGACTGAGGATTGAATATTCAGGATTGAGGATTGAGGATTGAGGATTGAGGATTGAGGATTGAAGATTCAGCATTGAGGATCGAGGATTGAGAATTGGGGATTGAGGATTGAACATTGAGGACTGAGTGTTGAGGGTTGAGTGATGAGAATTGATGACTGTGGATAGAGGTTTGAAGATTGCAGATTGAGTATTGAGTATTGAAAACTGTGAATTGAGAATATTATACTGAGGATTGAGGATTGACAACTGATTGTTGAGGACTGAGGGCTGAAGATTGAGGATTCAGGATTGAGGGTTCAGAATTGAGGTTTGAGGACTGAGGATTGAGGATTGAAGATTGAGTATTGAGGATTGAAGATTGAGGATTGAGGTTGAGGATTGAGGATTGAGGATGAGGGCTGAGGGTTGAGGATTGAGTATTGAGGATTGAAGATTGAGTATTGAGGATTGAAGATTGAGGATTGAGGATTGAGGATTGAGGGTTGAGGATTGAGGATTGAGGATTGAGGATTGAGGATTGAGGATAGAAGATAGAGGATTGAAGATTGAGGATTGGTGACTGAGTGTTGAGGGTTGAGTGATGAGGATTGATGTTTGTGTATAGATATTTGAAGATTGCAGATTGAGCATTGAGTATTGAAAACTGTGAATTGATGATATTCTATTGAGAATTGAGGATTGACAACTGATTGTTGAGGTCTGAAGTCTGAAGGTTGAGGACTGAGGGTTGAGGATTCAGGATTGAGGTTTGAGGACTGATGATTGAGGATTGAGGATTGAGGCATGAGGATTGTGGATTGAGGATTGAAGATTTAGGTTTGAGGATCCAGGATGAGGGCTGAAGGTTGAGGATTGAGGTTTGAGGACTGAGGACTGAGGATTGAGGTTTGAGAATTAAGGATTGAGGATTGAGGATTGAAGATTGAGGATTGGGTGTTGAGGATTGAAGAATGAGGATTGAGGATTGAGTATTGAGGATTGAGGATAGAAGATTGAGTATTGAGGATTGAAGATTGAGGATTGAGAATTGAGGACTGAGGATTGAAGATTGAGTATTGAGGATTGAAGATTGAGGATTGAGGATTGAGTATTGAAGATTGACGATTGGGAAATGAGTGTTGAGGGTTGAGTGATGAGAATTGATGTTTGTGAATGGAGATTTGAAGATTGAAGATTGAGGATTGAGTATTGAAAACTGAGAATTCAGGATCTTCTATTGAGTATTGAGAATTTTGGATTGATGGCTGAGGGTTGTGTGTTGAATATTGAGGATTGACGGAATGAGTTTTGAAGAATGAGGACTGAGGACTGAGGATTGAGTATTGAGGATTGAGGATTGAGTATTGAGGATTGAGGATTGAAGATTGAGTATTGATGAGTGAAGATTGCGGAATGATTATTGAGGGTTGAGGTTTGAGGACGAGGACTGAGGATTGAGGATTGAGGATCCAGGATTGTGGACTGAATATTGAGTATTGTGGATTGAAGACTGACGATTGAGTATTGAGGATTGAGGATTGAGGATTGAGAATTGAGGACTGATGAATGAGTATTGATGGTTGAAGATTGAGGATTGAGGATTGAGGATTGAGGATTGAGGATTGAAGATTGAGGATTGTGGACTGAGTGTTGAGTGTTGTGTGATGAGGATTGATGTTTGTGTATAGATATTTGAAGATTGCAGATTGAGCATTGAGTATTGAAAACTGTGAATTGATGATATTCTATTGAGAATTGAGAATTGACAGCTGATTGTTGAGGACTGATGGCTGAACATGGAGGATTCAGGATTGAGAATTCAGAATTGAGGATTGAGGACTGAGGACTGAAGATTGAAGATTGAGTATTGAGGATTGAAAATTGAGGATTAAAGATTGAGGATTGAGGATTGAGAATTGAGAATTGAGGATAAGGACTGAGGGTTGAGGATTGAGGTTTGAGGAATGAGGATTGAGGATTGAGTGTTGAGGATTGAAGATTGAGTATTGATGATTGAAGATTGAGGATTGAGGACTGAGGGCTGAGGATTGAGGACGAGGACTGACAGTTGAGGATTGTGGTTTGAGGATTGAGGGTTGAGGATTGAGAATTGAGGATGAGGACTGAAGTTTGAGGATTGATGACTAAGGATTGAGGATTGAGGATTGATGATTGCGGATTGAGGACTGAAGATTGAGTATTGAGGATTGAATATTGAGGATTGAGGATTGAGTATTGAGGATTGAAGATTGAGTATTGAGGATTGAAGATTGAGGATTGAGGATTGAGGATTGAGGATTGAGGATTGAGGGTTGAAGGCTGAGTGTTGAGGATTGAAGGTTGAGGATTGACGATTGAGGATTGAGGATTGAGGATGATGGCTGAGGTTTGATGTTTGAGGTTTGAGTATTGGATCCTGAGAATTCAGGATGTTCTTTTGAGTATTGAGAATTGAGTATTGATGCTTTAGTATTGAGGATTCAGGATTGAGGATTGAGGATTGAGTATTGAAGATTTAGTATTGATGATTGAGGATTTAGCATTGAGGATTGAGGATTGAGGTTTGAGGATTGAGGATTGAAAATTGAGTATTGAGGATTGATGGTTGAGGACTGAGGAGTAAGGATTGAGGATTGAGGATGAGGGCTGAGGGTTGAGGATTGTGGTTTGAGGACTGACGACTGAGGATTGAGGATTGAGAATGGGTTATTGAGGTTTGAGGATTGAAGATTGAGGATTGGGTATTGAGGATTGAAGAATGAGGATTGAGGATTGAGGATTGAGGATTGAGGATTGAAGATTGAGTATTGGGGATTGAAGATTGAGGAATGAGGATTGAGGGTTGAGGATTGAGGATTGAGTATTGAGGATTGAGGATTGAGGATTGAGGATTGAAGATTGACTATTGAGGATTGAAGATTGAGGATTGAGTATTGAGGATTGATGATTGAGGATTGAGGATTGAATATTGAGGATTGGGGATTGAGGATTGAGGATTGAGGACTGAGGATTGAGGATTGAGGATTGAGGATTGAGGATTGAGGACTGAGGATTCAGGATTGAGGATTGATGATTGAAGATTGCGGGTTGATTATTGAGGGTGGAGGATTGATGACGAGGACTGAGGGCTGAGGATTGAGGACTGAGGATTGACGATTGAGTATTGAAGATTGAGGCTTGATGAGTGAGGATTCAGGATTGAGGATTGATGATTGCGGATTGAGTATTGAAAGTTGAGTATTGAGGATTGAATATTGAGTATTGAGGATTGAGGATTGAGGTTTAAAGGTTGAGTATTGTGGATTGAACATTGAGGATTGAGGATTGACGATTGAGGATTTAGGATTGAGGTTTGAGGATTGACGATGAGGGCTGAGGGTTGAGGATTGAGGTTTGAGGTCTGAGGACTGAGGATTGAGGATTGAAGATTGAGTATTGAGGATTGAAGATTGAGGGATGAGGATTGAGGGTTGAGGATTGAGGATTGAGTATTGAGGATTGAGGATTGAGGATTGAGGATTGAAGATTGACTATTGAGGATTGAAGATTGAGGATTGAGTATTGAGGATTGAGGATTGAGGATTGAGGATTGAATATTGAGGATTGGGGATTGAGGATTGAGGATTGAGGACTGAGGATTGAGGATTGAGGATTGAGGATTGAGGATTGAGGATTGAGGACTGAGGATTGAGGATTGAGGATTGAGCATTGAGGATTGAAGATTGAGGACTGGGGATTGAGGATTGAAGATTGGGGATTAAGGATTGAGGATTAGGGATTGGGGATCTAGGATTGGAGATTGATTATTGAGGATTCAAGATTGAGTGTTGAGGATTGAGGGTTGAGAATTGAGAGTTGAGGATGGGGACTTAGGGTTGAGGATTGAGGTTTGTGATACGAGGATTGAGGATTGAGTATTGAGGACTGAGGATTGACGATTGAGTATTGAAGATTGAGGATTGATGACTGAGGACTGAGGATTGAGGATTGATGATTGCGGATTGAGGATTGAAGATTGAGTATTGAGGATTGAATATTGAGGATTGAGGATTGAGTGTTGAGGATTGAAGATTGAGAATTGACGATTGAGGATTGAAGATTGAGTATTGAGGATTGAAGATTGAGGATTGAGGATTGAGGATTGAATATTGAGGACTGAGTGTTGAGGGTTGAGAGATGAGAATTGATGTTTGTGGATGGAGATTTGAAGATTGAAGATTGAGGATTGAGTATTGAAAACTGAGAATTCAGGATATTCAACTGAGTATTGAGAATTGAGGGTTGATGGTTGAGTATTGAGGATTGATGGTTGAGGGTTGTGTGTTGAATATTGAAGATTGGCGGATTGAGTATTGAAGATTAAGGCCTGAGGACTGGGGATTGAGTATTGAGGACTGAGTATTGAGGATTGAGGATTGAAGATTGAGTATTGATGATTGAAGATTGCGGGTTGATTATTGAGGGTGGAGGATTGATGACGAGGACTGAGGGCTGAGGATTGAGGACTGAGGATTGACGATTGAGTATTGAAGATTGAGGCTTGATGAGTGAGGATTCAGGATTGAGGATTGATGATTGCGGATTGAGTATTGAAAGTTGAGTATTGAGGATTGAATATTGAGTATTGAGGATTGAGGATTGAGGTTTAAAGGTTGAGTATTGTGGATTGAACATTGAGGATTGAGGATTGACGATTGAGGATTTAGGATTGAGGTTTGAGGATTGACGATGAGGGCTGAATGTTGAGGATTGAGGTTTGATGTCTGAGGACTGAGGATTGAGAATTGATAATTGAGGATTGAGGATTGAAGATTTAGGATTGGGTATTGAGGATTGAAGATTGAGGATTGAGGTTGAGGATTGAGGATTGAGGATGAGGGCTGAGGGTTGAGGATTGAGGTTTGAGGACTGAGGTCTGAGGATTGAGTATTGAGAATTGACGATTGAGGATTGAGTATTGAAGATTGAGGATTGGGTATTGAGGATTGAAGAATGAGGATTGAGGATTGAGGATTCAAGATTGTGGATTGAATATTGAGTATTGAGGATTGAAGACTGACGATTGAGTATTGAGGATTGAGGATTGAGAATTGAGGACTGATGATAGAGTATTGATGGTTGAAGATTGTCGATTGAGGTTTGAGGATTCAGGATTGAGGATTGATTATTGCGGATTGAGTATTGAAAGTTGAGTATTGAGGATTGAATATTGAGGATTGAGGATTGAGGATTGAGGATTGAAGGTTGAGTATTGTGGATTGAAGATTGAGGATTGAGGATTGACGATTGAGGTTTGAGGATTGAGGTTTGAGGATTGACGATGAGGGCTGAGGATTGAGTATTGAGGATTGAGGATGAGGGCTGAGGTTTGAGGTTTGAGGTTTGAGTATTGAATCCTGAGAATTCATGATATTCTGTTGAGTATTGAGAATTGAGGGTTGATGGTTGAGTATTGAGGATTGAGGATTGAGTAAGGAAGATTGAGGATTGATAACTGAGGATTGAGGATTGAGGATGAGGATTGAGGATTGAGGATTGAAGATTGAGAATTGAGGATTGATGGTTGAGGATTGAGGAATGAGGATTGAGGATTGAGGATGAGGGCTGATGGTTGAGGGTTGAGGTTTTAGGACTGAGGACTGAGGACTGAGGATTGAGAATTGAGGATTGAGGATTAAGGATTGAAGATTGAGGATTGGGTATTGAGGATTGAAGAATGAGGATCGAGGATTGAGGATTGATGACTGGGGATTGAAGATTGAGTATTGAGGATTGAAGATTGAGTATTGATGATTGAAGATTGAGGATTGAGTATTGAGAGTTGAGGGTTGAGGACGAGGACTGACGGTTGAGGATTGAGGTTTGAGGACTGAGGGTTGAGGACTGAGGACTGAGGATAGAGGATTGAGGATGGAGCATTGAGGATTGAAGACTGAGGACTGGGGATTGAGGATTGAACATTGAGGATTAAGGATTGAGGATTGGAGATTGAGGATCTAGGATTGAATATTGATTACTGAGGATTGAAGATTGAGGATTGAGGATTGAGGATTGAGAATTGAGAACTGAGGATTGAGGATTGATGATTGCGGATTGAGGACTGAAAATTGAGTACTGAGGATTGAATATTGAGGATTGAGGATTGAGTATTGAGGATTGAAGATTGAGTATTGAGGATTGAAGATTGAGGATTGAGGATTGAGGATTGAGGATTGACAACTGAGGATTGAGGATTGAAGATTGACGATTGGGGAATGAGTGTTGAGGGTTGAGTGATGAGAATTGATGTTTGTGAATGGAGATTTGAAGATTGAAGATTGAGGATTGAGTATTGAAAACTGAGAATTCAGGATATTCTATTGAGTATTGAGAATTTTGGATTGATGGTTGAGTATTGAGGATTGATGGTTGAGGGTTGTGTGTTGAATATTGAGGATTGGCGGATTGAGTATTGAAGATTGACGACTGAGGACTGTGGATTGAGTATTGAGGATTGAGGATTGAGTATTGAGGATCGAGGATTGAAGATTGAGTACTGATGAGTGAAGATTGCGGATGGATTATTGAGGGTTGAGGTTTGAGTATGAGGACAGAGGGTTGAGGATTGAGGTTTGAGGACAGAGGATTGAGGATTGAGGATTGAGAATTGATAATTGAGGATTGAGGATTGAAGATTTAGGATTGGGTATTGAGGATTGAGGATTGGGGATTCAGGATCTAGTATTGGAGATTGATTATTTAGGATTGAAGATAGAGGGTTGAGGATTGAGGATTGAGGATTGAGAATTGAGAATTGAGAATGAGGACTGAGGTTTGAGGATTGATGTTTGAGGAATGAGGATTGAGGATTGAGGATTGAGGATTGAGGATTGAGGATTGAGTATTGAAGGTTGAGGATTGTTGACTGAGGATTGAGGATTGAGGATTGAGGATTGGGGATTGAGGATTGAAGATTGAGTGTTGAGGATTGAGGGTTGAGGATTGAGGATTGAGTATTGAGGATTGAGGATGAGGGCTGAGGTTTGAGGTTTGAGGTTTGAGTATTGAATCCTGAGAATTCAGGATATTCTGTTGAGTATTGAGAATTGAGGGTTGATGGTTGAGTATTCAGGATTGAGGATTGAGGATTGAGGATTGAGTAAGGAAGATTGAGGATTGATGACTGAGGATTGAGGATTGAGGATGAGGATTGAGGATTGAGGATTGAAGATTGAGAATTGAGGATTGAAGGTTGAGGATTGAGGAATGAGGATTGAGGATTGAGGATGAGGTCTGATGGTTGAGGGTTGAGGTTTTAGGACTGAGGACTGAGGACTGAGGATTGAGAATTGAGGATTGAGGATTAAGGATTGAAGATTGAGGATTGGGTATTGAGGATTGAAGAATGAGGATCGAGGATTGAGGATTGATGATTGGGGATTGAAGATTGAGTATTGAGGATTGAAGATTGAGTATTGATGATTGAAGATTGAGGATTGAGTATTGAGAGTTGAGGGTTGAGGACGAGGACTGACGGTTGAGGATTGAGGTTTGAGGACTGAGGGTTGAGGACTGAGGACTGAGGATAGAGGATTGAGGATGGAGCATTGAGGATTGAAGACTGAGGACTGGGGATTGAGGATTGAAGATTGAGGATTAAGGATTGAGGATTGGAGATTGAGGATCTAGGATTGAATATTGATTACTGAGGATTGAAGATTGAGGATTGAGGATTGACGATTGAGAATTGAGAATTGAGGATAAGGACTGAGGGTTGAGGATTGAGGTTTGAGGAATGAGGATTGCGGATTGAGGATTGAGGATTGAGGGTTGAAGACTGAATATTGATGATTGATGATTGAGGATTGAGGATTGAGGGTTGTGGATTGAGGACGAGGACTGAGGGTTGAGTATTGATGTTTGAGGTCTGAGGATTGAGGATTGAGGATTGAGAATTGGGGATTGAGAATTGAGGATTGAAGATTGCGGATTGGGTATTGAGGATTGAAGATTGAGTATTGAGGATTGAAGATTGAGGATTGAGGATTGAGTGTTGAGGATTGAGGATTGAGGATTGAGGATTGAGGATTGAAGATTGAGTATTGAGGATTGAGGATCGAGGATTGAGGATTGAGGATTGAAGATTTAGTATTGGGTATTGAGGATTGAAGATTGAGGATTGAGGTTGAGGATTGAGGATTGAGGATGAGGGCTGAGGGTTGAGGATTGAGGTTTGAGGACTGAGGTCTGAGGATTGAGTATTGAGAATTGAGGATTGAGGATTGAGTATTGAAGGTTGAGGATTGGGTATTGAGGATTGAAGAATGAGGATTGAGGATTGAGGATCCAGGATTGTGGATTGAATATTGAGTACTGAGGATTGAAGACTGACGATTGAGTATTGAGGATTGAGGATTGAGGATTGAGAATTGAGGACTGATGAATGAGTATTGATGGTTGAAGATTGAGGATTGAGGATTGAGGATTGAGGATTGAGGATTGAAGATTGAGGATTGTGGACTGAGTGTTGAGTGTTGTGTGATGAGGATTGATGTTTGTGTATAGATATTTGAAGATTGCAGATTGAGCATTGAGTACTGAAAACTGTGAATTGATGATATTCTATTGAGAATTGAGAATTGACAGCTGATTGTTGAGGACTGATGGCTGAACATTGAGGATTCAGGATTGAGAATTCAGAATTGAGGATTGAGGACTGAGGACTGAGGATTGAAGATTGAGTATTGAGGATTGAAAATTGAGGATTAAGGACTGAGGATTGGGGATTGAGGATCTAGGATTGAAAATTGATTATAGAGGATCGAAGATTGAGGATTGAGGATTGAGGACTGAGAATTGAGAATTGAGGATAAGGACTGAGGGTTGAGGATTGAGGTTTGAGGAATGAGGATTGGGGATTGAGTGTTGAGGATTGAAGATTCAGTATTGATGATTGAAGATTGAGGATTGAGGACTGAGGGTTGAGGATTCAGGACGAGGACCGACAGTTGAGGATTGTGGTTTGAGGATTGAGGGTTGAGGATTGAGAATTGAGGATGAGGACTGAAGTTTGAGGATTGATGACTGAGGATTGAGGATTGAGGATTGATGATTGCGGATTGAGGACTGAAGATTGAGTATTGAGGATTGAATATTGAGGATTGAGGATTGAGTATTGAGGATTGAAGATTGAGTATTGAGGATTGAAGATTGAGGATTGAGGATTCAGAAATTGAGGGTTGAGGATTGAGGATTGAGGATTGAGGATTGAGGATTGAGGATAGAGGATAGAGGATTGAAGATTGAGGATTGGGGACTGAGTGTTGAGGGTTGAGTGATGAGGATTGATGTTTGTGGATAGAGATACGAAGATTGCAGACCGAGAATTTAGTATTGAAAACTGTGAATTGATGATATTCTATTGAGGATTGAGGATTGACAACTGATTGTTGAGGTCTGAAGTCTGAAGGTTGAGGACTGAGGGTTGAGGATTCAGGATTGAGGTTTGAGGACTGATGATTGAGGATTGAGGCTTGAGGCATGAGGATTGTGGATTGAGGATTGAAGATTTAGGTTTGAGGATCCAGGATGAGGGCTGAAGGTTGAGGATTGAGGTTTGAGGACTGAGGACTGAGGATTGAGGGTTGAGAATTAAGGATTGAGGATTGAGGATTGAAGATTGAGGATTGGGTGTTGAGGATTGAAGAATGAGGATTGAGGATTGAGTATTGAGGATTGAGGATAGAAGATTGAGTATTGAGGATTGAAGACTGACGATTGAGTGTTGAGGATTGAGGGTTGAGGATTTAGGATTGAGAATTGAGGATTGAGGATTGAGGATCGAAGATTGAGGATTGGGTATTGAGGATTGAAGAATGGGGATTGAGGATTGAGGATTCGGTATAGAGGATTGAAGATTGAGGATTGAGAATTGAGAATTGAGGATTGAAGATTGAGTATTGAGGATTGAAGATTGAGGATTGAGGATTGAGTATTGAAGATTGACGATTGGGAAATGAGTGTTGAGGGTTGAGTGATGAGAATTGATGTTTGTGAATGGAGATTTGAAGATTGAAGATTGAGGATTGAGTATTGAAAACTGAGAATTCAGGATCTTCTATTGAGTATTGAGAATTTTGGATTGATGGCTGAGGGTTGTGTGTTGAATATTGACGTTTGACGGAATGAGTTTTGAAGAATGAGGACTGAGGACTGAGGATTGAGTATTGAGGATTGAGGATTGAGTATTGAGGATTGAGGATTGAAGATTGAGTATTGATGAGTGAAGATTGCGGTATGATTATTGAGGGTTGAGGTTTGAGGACGAGGACTGAGGGTTGAGGAGTGAGGTTTGAGGACAGAGGATTGAGGACTGAGGATTGAGAATTGATAATTGAGGATTGAGTATTGAAGATTTAGGATTGGGTATTGAGGATTGAAGATTGAGGATTGAGGTTGAGGATTGAGGATTGAGGATGAGGGCTGAGGGTTGAGGTTTGAGGTTTGAGGACTGAGGTCTGAGGATTGAGTATTGAGAATTGACGATTGAGGATTGAGTATTGAAGATTGAGGATTGGGTATTGAGGATTGAAGAATGAGGATTGAGGATTGAGGAATCAAGATTGTGGATTGAATATTGAGTATTGAGGATTGAAGACTGACGATTGAGTATTGAGGATTGAGGATTGAGAATTGAGGACTGATGATAGAGTATTGATGGTTGAAGATTGTCGATTGAGGTTTGAGGATTCAGGATTGAGGATTGATGATTGCGGATTGAGTATTGAAAGTTGAGTATTGAGGATTGAATATTGAGGATTGAGGATTGAGGATTGAGGATTGAAGGTTGAGTATTGTGGATTGAAGATTGAGGATTGAGGATTGACGATTGAGGTTTGAGGATTGAGGTTTGAGGATTGACGATGAGGGCTGAGGATTGAGTATTGAGGATTGAGGATGAGGGCTGAGGTTTGAGGTTTGAGGTTTGAGTATTGAATCCTGAGAATTCAGGATATTCTGTTGAGTATTGAGAATTGAGGGTTGATGGTTGAGTATTGAGGATTGAGGATTGAGTAAGGAAGATTGAGGATTGATAACTGAGGATTGAGGATTGAGGATGAGGATTGAGGATTGAGGATTGAAGATTGCGAATTGAGGATTGATGGTTGAGGATTGAGGAATGAGGATTGAGGATTGAGGGTGAGGGCTGATGGTTGAGGGTTGAGGTTTTAGGACTGAGGACTGAGGACTGAGGATTGAGAATTGAGGATTGAGGATTAAGGATTGAAGATTGAGGATTGGGTATTGAGGATTGAAGAATGAGGATCGAGGATTGAGGATTGATGACTGGGGATTGAAGATTGAGTATTGAGGATTGAAGATTGAGTATTGACGATTGAAGATTGAGGATTGAGTATTGAGAGTTGAGGGTTGAGGACGAGGACTGACGGTTGAGGATTGAGGTTTGAGGACTGAGGGTTGAGGACTGAGGACTGAGGATAGAGGATTGAGGATGGAGCATTGAGGATTGAAGACTGAGGACTGGGGATTGAGGATTGAAGATTGAGGATTAAGGATTGAGGATTGGAGATTGAGGATCTAGGATTGAATATTGATTACTGAGGATTGAAGATTGAGGATTGAGGATTGAGGGTTGAGAATTGAGAACTGAGGATTGAGGATTGATGATTGCGGATTGAGGACTGAAAATTGAGTACTGAGGATTGAATATTGAGGATTGAGGATTGAGTATTGAGGATTGAAGATTGAGTATTGAGGATTGAAGATTGAGGATTGAGGATTGAGGATTGAGGGTTGAGGATTGAGGATTGAGGATTGAGGATTGAGGATTGAGGATAGAGGATAGAGGATTGAAGATTGAGGATTGGGGACTGAGTGTTGAGGGTTGAGTGATGAGTATTGATGTTTGTGGATAGAGATACGAAGATTGCAGACCGAGAATTTAGTATTGAAAACTGTGAATTGATGATATTCTATTGAGGATTGAGGATTGACAACTGATTGTTGAGGTCTGAAGTCTGAAGGTTGAGGACTGAGGGTTGAGGATTCAGGATTGAGGTTTGAGGACTGATGATTGAGGATTGAGGTTTGAGGCATGAGGATTGTGGATTGAGGATTGAAGATTTAGGTTTGAGGATCCAGGATGAGGGCTGAAGGTTGAGGATTGAGGTTTGAGGACTGAGGACTGAGGATTGAGGGTTGAGAATTAAGGATTGAGGATTGAGGATTGAAGATTGAGGATTGGGTGTTGAGGATTGAAGAATGAGGATTGAGGATTGAGTATTGAGGATTGAGGATAGAAGATTGAGTATTGAGGATTGAAGACTGACGATTGAGTGTTGAGGATTGAGGGTTGAGGATTTAGGATTGAGAATTGAGGATTGAGGATTGAGGATCGAAGATTGAGGATTGGGTATTGAGGATTGAAGAATGGGGATTGAGGATTGAGGATTCGGTATAGAGGATTGAAGATTGAGGATTGAGAATTGAGGATTGAGGATTGAAGATTGAGTATTGAGGATTGAAGATTGAGGATTGAGGATTGAGTATTGAAGATTGACGATTGGGAAATGAGTGTTGAAGGTTGAGTGATGAGAATTGATGTTTGTGAATGGAGATTTGAAGATTGAAGATTGAGGATTGAGTATTGAAAACTGAGAATTCAGGATCTTCTATTGAGTATTGAGAATTTTGGATTGATGGCTGAGGGTTGTGTGTTGAATATTGAAGTTTGACGGAATGGGTCTTGAAGAATGAGGACTGAGGACTGAGGATTGAGTATTGAGGATTGAGGATTGAGTATTGAGGATTGAGGATTGAAGATTGAGTATTGATGAGTGAAGATTGCGGTATGATTATTGAGGGTTGAGGTTTGAGGACGAGGACTGAGGGTTGAGGAGTGAGGTTTGAGGACAGAGGATTGAGGACTGAGGATTGAGAATTGATAATTGAGGATTGAGGATTGAAGATTTAGGATTGGGTATTGAGGATTGAAGATTGAGGATTGAGGTTGAGGATTGAGGATTGAGGATGAGGGCTGAGGGTTGAGGATTGAGGTTTGAGGACTGAGGTCTGAGGATTGAGTATTGAGAATTGACGATTGAGGATTGAGTATTGAAGATTGAGGATTGGGTATTGAGGATTGAAGAATGAGGATTGAGGATTGAGGATTCAAGATTGTGGATTGAATATTGAGTATTGAGGATTGAAGACTGACGATTGAGTATTGAGGATTGAGGATTGAGAATTGAGGACTGATGATAGAGTATTGATGGTTGAAGATTGTCGATTGAGGTTTGAGGATTCAGGATTGAGGATTGATGATTGCGGATTGAGTATTGAAAGTTGAGTATTGAGGATTGAATATTGACGATTGAGGTTTGAGGATTGAGGTTTGAGGATTGACGATGAGGGCTGAGGATTGAGTATTGAGGATTGAGGATGAGGGCTGAGGTTTGAGGTTTGAGGTTTGAGTATTGAATCCCGAGAATTCAGGATATTCTGTTGAGTATTGAGAATTGAGGGTTGATGGTTGAGTATTGAGGATTGAGGATTGAGTAAGGAAGATTGAGGATTGATAACTGAGGATTGAGGATTGAGGATGAGGATTGAGGATTGAGGATTGAAGATTGAGAATTGAGGATTGATGGTTGAGGATTGAGGAATGAGGATTGAGGATTGAGGATGAGGGCTGATGGTTGAGGGTTGAGGTTTTAGGACTGAGGACTGAGGACTGAGGATTGAGAATTGAGGATTGAGGATTAAGGATTGAAGATTGAGGATTGGGTATTGAGGATTGAAGAATGAGGATCGAGGATTGAGGATTGATGACTGGGGATTGAAGATTGAGTATTGAGGATTGAAGATTGAGTATTGATGATTGAAGATTGAGGATTGAGTATTGAGAGTTGAGGGTTGAGGACGAGGACTGACGGTTGAGGATTGAGGTTTGAGGACTGAGGGTTGAGGACTGAGGACTGAGGATAGAGGATTGAGGATGGAGCATTGAGGATTGAAGACTGAGGACTGGGGATTGAGGATTGAAGATTGAGGATTAAGGATTGAGGATTGGAGATTGAGGATCTAGGATTGAATATTGATTACTGAGGATTGAAGATTGAGGATTGAGGATTGAGGATTGAGAATTGAGAACTGAGGATTGAGGATTGATGATTGCGGATTGAGGACTGAAAATTGAGTACTGAGGATTGAATATTGAGGATTGAGGATTGAGTATTGAGGATTGAAGATTGAGTATTGAGGATTGAAGATTGAGGATTGAGGATTGAGGATTGAGGATTGACAACTGAGGATTGAGGATTGAAGATTGACGATTGGGGAATGAGTGTTGAGGGTTGAGTGATGAGAATTGATGTTTGTGAATGGAGATTTGAAGATTGAAGATTGAGGATTGAGTATTGAAAACTGAGAATTCAGGATATTCTATTGAGTATTGAGAATTTTGGATTGATGGTTGAGTATTGAGGATTGATGGTTGAGGGTTGTGTGTTGAATATTGAGGATTGGCGGATTGAGTATTGAAGATTGAGGACTGAGGACTGAGGATTGAGTATTGAGGATTGAGGATTGAGTATTGAGGATCGAGGATTGAAGATTGCGGATGGATTATTGAGGGTTGAGGTTTGTGTATGAGGACAGAGGGTTGAGGATTGAGGTTTGAGGACAGAGGATTGAGGATTGAGGATTGAGAATTGATAATTGAGGATTGAGGATTGAAGATTTAGGATTGGGTATTGAGGATTGAGGATTGGGGATTCAGGATCTAGTATTGGAGATTGATTATTTAGGATTGAAGATAGAGGGTTGAGGATTGAGGATTGAGGATTGAGAATTGAGAATTGAGAATGAGGACTGAGGTTTGAGGATTGATGTTTGAGGAATGAGGATTGAGGATTGAGGATTGAGGATTGAGGATTGAGGATTGAGTATTGAAGGTTGAGGATTGTTGACTGAGGATTGAGGATTGAGGATTGAGGATTGGGGATTGAGGATTGAAGATTGAGTGTTGAGGATTGAGGGTTGAGGATTGAGGATTGAGTATTGAGGATTGAGGATGAGGGCTGAGGTTTGAGGTTTGAGGTTTGAGTATTGAATCCTGAGAATTCAGGATATTCTGTTGAGTATTGAGAATTGAGGGTTGATGGTTGAGTATTCAGGATTGAGGATTGAAGAATGAGGATCGAGGATTGAGGATTGATGATTGGGGATTGAAGATTGAGTATTGAGGATTGAAGATTGAGTATTGATGATTGAAGATTGAGGATTGAGTATTGAGAGTTGAGGGTTGAGGACGTGGACTGACGGTTGAGGATTGAGGTTTGAGGACTGAGGGTTGAGGACTGAGGACTGAGGATAGAGGATTGAGGATGGAGCATTGAGGATTGAAGACTGAGGACTGGGGATTGAGGATTGAAGATTGAGGATTAAGGATTGAGGATTGGAGATTGAGGATCTAGGATTGAATATTGATTACTGAGGATTGAAGATTGAGGATTGAGGATTGAGGATTGAGAATTGAGAATTGAGGATAAGGACTGAGGGTTGAGGATTGAGGTTTGAGGAATGAGGATTGAGGATTGAGGATTGAGGATTGAGGATTGAAGACTGAATATTGATGATTGATAATTGAGGATTGAGGATTGAGGGTTGTGGATTGAGGACGAGGACTGAGCGTTGAGTATTGATGTTTGAGGTCTGAGTATTGAGGATTGAGGATTGAGAATTGGGGATTGAGAATTGAGGATTGAAGATTGCGGATTGGGTATTGAGGATTGAAGAATGAGGATTGAGGATTGAGGATTGAGGATTGAGGATTGAAGATTGAGTATTGAGGATTGAAGATTGAGGATTGAGGATTGAGTGTTGAGGATTGAGGATTGAGGATTCAGGATTGAGGATTGAAGATTGATTATTGAGGATTGTGGATTGAGGATTGAGTATTGAGGATTGAGGATTGAGGATTGAATATTGAGGATTGGGGATTGAGGATTGAGGATTGAGGACTGAGGATTAAGGATTGAGGATTGAGCATTGAGGATTGAAGATTGAGGATTGAGGATTGAGGATTGAGGATTGAGCATTGAGGATTGAAGATTGAGGACTGGGGATTGAGGATTGACGATTGAGGATTAATGATTGAGGATTGAGGTTTGAGGTCCGAGGAATGAGGATTGAGGATTGAGGATTGAGGATTGAAGGTTGAGTATTGATGATTGAAGATTGAGGATTGAGGATTGAGGGTTGAGGATTGAGGACGAGGACTGACGGTTGAGGATTGTGGCTTGAGGATTGAGGATTGAGGATTGAGAATTGAGGATGAGGACTGAGGTTTGAGGATTGAGGTTTGAGGAATGAGGATTGAGGATTGGGGATTGAGGATTGAGGATTGAGTATTGAGTATTGAAGGTTGAGGATTGATGTCTGAGGATTGAGGATTGCGGATTGACGATTGAGGATTGAGGATTGAGGGTTGACAACTGATTGTTGAGGTCTGAAGTCTGAAGGTTGAGTACTGAGGGTTGAGGATTCAGGATTGTGGTTTGAGGACTGATGATTGAGGATTGAGGTTTGAGGCATGAGGATTGTGGATTGAGGATTGAAGATTTAGGTTTGAGGATCCAGGATGAGGGCTGACGGTTGAGGATTGAGGTTTGAGGACTGAGGACTGAGGATTGAGGTTTGAGAATTAAGGATTGAGGATTGAGGATTGAAGATTGAGGATTGGGTGTTGAGGATTGAAGAATGAGGATTGAGGATTGAGTATTGAGGATTGAGGATAGAAGATTGAGTATTGAGGATTGAAGACTGACGATTGAGTGTTGAGGATTGAGGGTTGAGGATTTAGGATTGAGAATTGAGGATTGAGGATTGAGGATCGAAGATTGAGGATTGGGTATTGAGGATTGAAGAATGGGGATTGAGGATTGAGGATTCGGTATAGAGGATTGAAGATTGAGGATTGAGAATTGAGGATTGAGGATTGAAGATTGAGTATTGAGGATTGAAGATTGAGGATTGAGGATTGAGTATTGAAGATTGACGATTGGGAAATGAGTGTTGAGGGTTGAGTGATGAGAATTGATGTTTGTGAATGGAGATTTGAAGATTGAAGATTGAGGATTGAGTATTGAAAACTGAGAATTCAGGATCTTCTATTGAGTATTGAGAATTTTGGATTGATGGCTGAGGGTTGTGTGTTGAATATTGACGTTTGACGGAATGAGTTTTGAAGAATGAGGACTGAGGACTGAGGATTGAGTATTGAGGATTGAGGATTGAGTATTGAGGATTGAGGATTGAAGATTGAGTATTGATGAGTGAAGATTGCGGTATGATTATTGAGGATTGAGGTTTGAGGACGAGGACTGAGGGTTGAGGAGTGAGGTTTGAGGACAGAGGATTGAGGACTGAGGATTGAGAATTGATAATTGAGGATTGAGGATTGAAGATTTAGGATTGGGTATTGAGGATTGAAGATTGAGGATTGAGGTTGAGGATTGAGGATTGAGGATGAGGGCTGAGGGTTGAGGATTGAGGTTTGAGGACTGAGGTCTGAGGATTGAGTATTGAGAATTGACGATTGAGGATTGTGTATTGAAGATTGAGGATTGGGTATTGAGGATTGAAGAATGAGGATTGAGGATTGAGGATTCAAGATTGTGGATTGAATATTGAGTATTGAGGATTGAAGACTGACGATTGAGTATTGAGGATTGAGGATTGAGAATTGAGGACTGATGATAGAGTATTGATGGTTGAAGATTGTCGATTGAGGTTTGAGGATTCAGGATTGAGGATTGATGATTGCGGATTGAGTATTGAAAGTTGAGTATTGAGGATTGAATATTGAGGATTGAGGATTGAGGATTGAGGATTGAAGGTTGAGTATTGTGGATTGAAGATTGAGGATTGAGGATTGACGATTGAGGTTTGAGGATTGAGGTTTGAGGATTGACGATGAGGGCTGAGGATTGAGTATTGAGGATTGAGGATGAGGGCTGAGGTTTGAGGTTTGAGGTTTGAGTATTGAATCCTGAGAATTCAGGATATTCTGTTGAGTATTGAGAATTGAGGGTTGATGGTTGAGTATTGAGGATTGAGGATTGAGGATTGAGGATTGAGTAAGGAAGATTGAGGATTGATAACTGAGGATTGAGGATTGAGGATGAGGATTGAGGATTGAGGATTGAAGATTGAGAATTGAGGATTGATGGTTGAGGATTGAGGAATGAGGATTGAGGATTGAGGGTGAGGGCTGATGGTTGAGGGTTGAGGTTTTAGGACTGAGGACTGAGGACTGAGGATTGAGAATTGAGGATTGAGGATTAAGGATTGAAGATTGAGGATTGGGTATTGAGGATTGAAGAATGAGGATCGAGGATTGAGGATTGATGACTGGGGATTGAAGATTGAGTATTGAGGATTGAAGATTGAGTATTGATGATTGAAGATTGAGGATTGAGTATTGAGAGTTGAGGGTTGAGGACGAGGACTGACGGTTGAGGATTGAGGTTTGAGGACTGAGGGTTGAGGACTGAGGACTGAGGATAGAGGATTGAGGATGGAGCATTGAGGATTGAAGACTGAGGACTGGGGATTGAGGATTGAAGATTGAGGATTAAGGATTGAGGATTGGAGATTGAGGTTCTAGGATTGAATATTGATTACTGAGGATTGAAGATTGAGGATTGAGGATTGAGGGTTGAGAATTGAGAACTGAGGATTGATGTTTGAGGAATGAGGATTGAGGATTGAGGATTGAGGATTGAGGATTGAGGATTGAGTATTGAAGGTTGAGGATTGTTGACTGAGGATTGAGGATTGAGGATTGAGGATTGGGGATTGAGGATTGAAGATTGAGTGTTGAGGATTGAGGGTTGAGGATTGAGGATTGAGTATTGAGGATTGAGGATGAGGGCTGAGGTTTGAGGATTGAGATTTGATTATTGAATATTGTGGATTGAGTATTGAACCATGAGAATTCAGGATATTCTATTGAGTATTGAGAATTGAGTATTGATGGTTGAGTATTGAGGATTGATGGTTGAGTGTTGTGTGTTGAATATTGAGGATTGAGGATTGAGGATTGAGGACTGAAGATTGAGGATTAAAGATTTAGTATTGACGATTGAAGACTGAGGATTGAGGATTGAGTGTTGAGGATTGAGGACGAGGACTGACGGTTGAGGATTGAGGTTTGTGGATTGTGGATTGAGGATTGAGGACTGAGGATTGAGGATTGAGGACTGAGCATTGAGGATTGAAGATTGAGGACTGGGGATTGAGGATTGAAGATTGAGGAATAAGGATTGAGCATTGGGGATTGGTGATCTAGGATTGGAGATTGATTATTGAGGATTGAAGATTGAGGGTTGAGGATTCAGGATTGAGAATTGAGAATTGAGGATGGGGACTGAGGGTTGAGGATTGAGGTTTGAGGAACGAGGATTGAGGATTGAGGATTGAGGACAGATGACTGACGATTAAGTATTGAAGATTGAGGATTGATGACTGACGATTGAGAATTGAGGATTGATGATTGCTGATTGAGGATTGAAGATTGAGTATTGATGATTGAAGATTGAGGATTGAGGGCTGTGGATTGAGGACCAGGACTGAGGGTTGAGTATTGATGTTTGAGGTCTGAGGATTGAGGATTGAGGATTGAGAATTGAGGATTGTGGATTGAGGATACAAGATTGAGGATTGGGTATTGAGGATTGAGGAATGAGGATTGAGGATTGAGGATTGAGGATTGAGCATTGAAGATTGAGTATTGAGGATAGAAGATTGAGGATTGAGGAATGAGGATTGAGGATTGAGGATTGAGGATTGAGGATTGAGGATTGAAGGTTGAGTATTGAGGATTGAATATTGAGGATTGTGGATTGAGGATTGAGGATTGAGGATTGAAGATTAAGGATTGGGGATTGAGGATTGACGATTGAGGATTGAGTATTGAGGATTAAGAATTGAGGATTGAGGATTGAGTATTGAAGATTCAGTATTGAGGATTGAAGATTGAATATTGATGATAGAAGATTGAGGATTGAGGATTGAGGATTGAGGATTGACGATTGAGGACTGAGTATTGAGGATTGAAAATTGAGGAATGAGGATTGATGATTGAAGATTCAGTATTGAGGATTGAAGATTGAGTATTGAGAATTGAGGATTGAGGATTGACTATGAGGGCTGAGGGTTGAGGATTGCGGTTTGAGGACTGAGGACTGGGGATTGAGGATTGAGAATTGAGGATTGAAGATTTAGGATTGAAGATTGAGGACTGGGTATTGAGGATTGAAGAATGAGGATTGAGGATTGAGGATTGAGGATTGAGGATTGAAGATTGAGGACTGAGGATTGAGGATTGAGGATTGAAGAATGAGGATTGAGGATTGAGTATTGAGGAATGAAGATTGATTATTGAGGATTGAATATTGAGGATTGAGGATTGAGGATTGAGGATATAGGATTGAGGATGAGAGCTGAGCGCTGAGGATTGAGGTTTGAGGACTGAGGACTGAGGATTGAGTATTGAGACTTGAGGATTGAGGATTGAGTATTGAGGATTGAAGATTGAGGATTGGGTATTGAGGATTGAACATTGAGGATTGAGGATTGAGGATTGAGGATTGAGGATTGAGGATTGAAGATTGAATATTGATGATAGAAGGTTGAGGATTGAGGATTGGGGATTGAGGATTGAGGATTGAGGATTGAAGATTGAGGATTGGGGACTGAGTGTTGAGGGTTGAGTGATGAGAATTGATGTTTGTGGTTAGAGATTTGAAGATTGCAGATTGAGTATTGCGTATGGAAAACTCTGAGCTGAGGATATTCTATTGATGATTGAGGATTGACAACTGATTGTTGAGGACTGAAGGCTGAAGATTGAGGTTTCAGGATTGAGGATTCAGGATTGTGGTTTGAAGACTGAGGATCGAGGTTTGAGGATTGATGATTGAGGATTGAGGTTTGAGGACTGAGGATTGAGGGCTGAGGATTGAGGATTGACGCTTGAGGATTGATGGTTGAGGATGGAGGATTGAAGAGAGAGGACTGAGTGTTGAGGATTAATTGTTGAGAATTGATGTTTGAGGATTGAGATTTGATTATTGAATATTGTGGATTGAGTATTGAACCATGAGAATTCAGGATATTCTATTGAGTATTGAGAATTGAGTATTGGTGGTTGAGTATAGAGGATTGATGGTTGAGTGTTGTGTGTTGAATATTGAGGATTGAGGATTGAGGATTGAGGACTGAAGATTGAGGATTGAAGATTTAGTATTGACGATTGAAGACTGAGGATTGAGGATTGAGTGTTGAGGATTGAGGACGAGGACTGACGGTTGAGGATTGAGGTTTGTGGATTGTGGATTGAGGATTGAGGACTGAGGATTGAGGATTGAGGACTGAGCATTGAGGATTGAAGATTGAGGACTGGGGATTGAGGATTGAAGATTGAGGATTAAGGATTGAGCATTGGGGATTGGTGATCTAGGATTGGAGATTGATTATTGAGGATTGAAGATTGAGGGTTGAGGATTCAGGATTGAGAATTGAGAATTGAGGATGGGGACTGAGGGTTGAGGATTGAGGTTTGAGGAACGAGGATTGAGGATTGAGGATTGAGGACAGATGACTGACGATTGAGTATTGAAGATTGAGGATTGACGACTGACGATTGAGAATTGAGGATTGATGATTGCTGATTGAGGATTGAAGATTGAGTATTGAGGATTGAATATTGAGGATTGAGGATTGACAATTGATTGTTGAGGACTGAGGGCAGAAGATTGAGGATTCAGGATTGAGGATTCAGAATTGAGGTTTGAGGAATGAGGATTGAGGATTGAAGATTGATTATTGAGGATTGAATATTGAGGATTGAGGATTGAGGATTGAGGATTGGGGATTGAGGATGAGAGCTGAGCGTTGAGGATCGTGGTTTGAGGACTGAGGACTGAGGATTGAGTTTTGAGAATTGAGGATTGAGTACTGAGGATTGAAGATTGAGGATTGAGGATTGAGGATTGAGGATTGAGGATTGAGGATTGAGGATTGAGGATTGAGGATAGAGGATTGAATATTGAGGATTGGGTACTGAGTGTTGAGGGTTGAGTGATGAGGATTGATGTTTGTGGGTAGAGATTCGAAGATTGCAGATTGAGAATTTAGTGTTGAAAGCTGCGAATTGATGATATTCTATTGAGGATTGAGGATTGACAACTGATTGTTCAGGTCTGAAGTCTGAAGTTTGAGGACTGAGGATTGAGGATTCAGGATTGAGGTTTGAGGACTGAGGATTGAGGATTGAGGATTGAGGCTTGAGGATTGAGGATTGAGGATTGAAGGTTGAGGATTGGGGATTGAGGATTGAGGATTGAGGATTGAAGATTGAGTATTGGGGACTGAGTGTTGAGGGTTGAGTGATGAGAATTGATGTTTGTGGATAGAGATTTGAAGATTGCAGACTGAGTATTGCGTATGGAAAACCCTGAACTGAGGATATTCTATTGAGGATTGAGGATTGACAACTGATTGATGAGGACTGACGGCTGAAGATAGAGGTTTCAGGATTGAGGATTCAGGATTGTGGTTTGAGGACTGAGGATTGAGGTTTGAGGATTGAGGATTGAGGATTGAGGATTGAGGATTGAGGATTGAAGATTGAGGATTGAGGATTGAGGAATGAACATTGAGCATTGAGGATTGAGGATTGAAGATTGAGGATTGGGTATTGAGGATTGGACATTGAGGATTGAGGATTGAGGATCGAGGATTGAGGATTGAGGATTGAGGATTGAAGATTGAATATTGATGATTGAAGATTGAGGATTGAGGATTGAGGGCTGTGGATTGAGGACGAGGACTGAGGGTTGAGTATTGTTGTTTGAGGTCTGAGGATTGAGGATTGAGGATTGAGAATTGAGTATTGTGGATTGAGGATACAAGATTGAGGATTGGGTATTGAGGATTGAAGAATGAGGATTGAGGATTGAGGATTGAGGATTGAGGATTGAAGATTGAGTATTGAGGATAGAAGATTGAGGATTGAGGAATGAGGATTGAGGATTGAGGATTGAGGATTGAGGATTGAGGATTGAAGATTGAGTATTGAGGATTGAATATTGAGGATTGTGGATTGAGGATTGAGGTTTGAGGACTGAGGACTGGGGATTGAGGATTGAGAATTGAGGATTGACGATTTAGGATTGAAGATTGAGGACTGGGTATTGAGGATAGAAGAATGGGGATTGAGGATTGAGGATTGAGGATTGAGGATTGAAGATTGAGTATTGAGGTTTGAAGACTGACGATTGAGGGTTGAGGATTGAGGATTGAGGATTGAGGATTGACAATTCATTGTTGAGGACTGAGGGCTGAAGATTGAGGATTCAGGATTGAGAATTGAGAATTGAGGATGGGGACTGAGGGTTGAGGATTGAGGTTTGAGGAACGAGGATTGAGGATTGAGGATTGAGGGCAGACGATTGACGATTGAGTATTAAAGATTGAGGATTGATGACTGACGATTGAGAATTGAGGATTGATGATTGCGGATTGAGGATTGAAGATTGAGTATTGAGGATTGAATATTGAGGATTGAGGATTGAGGGTTGAGGATTGAAGATTGAGAATTGAGGATTGAGGTTTGAAAATTGAGTATTGACGATTGAAGATTGAGGATTGAGGATTGAGGATTCGAGATTGAGGACTGAGTGCTGAGGGTTGTGTGATGAGCATTGATGTTTGTGGGTGGTGATTTGAAGATTGAACATTGAGGATTGAGTGTTGAAAACTAAGAATTCAGGATATTCTGCTGAGTATTGAGAATTGAGTATTGATGGTTGAGTATTGAGGATTGATGGTTGAGCGTTGTGTGTTGAATATTGAGGATTGGCGGATTGAGTATTGAAGATTGAGGACTGAGGACTGAGAATTGAGTATTGAGGATTGAGGATTGAGTATTGATGATTCAGGAATGAAGTTTGAGTATTGATGATTGAAGATTGCGGATTGATTATTAAGGGTTGATGATTGAGGGCGAGGACTGAGGGTTGAGGATTGAGGACTGAGCGTTGAGGATTGAGGATTGAGCATTGAGGATTGAAGATTGAGGACTAGGGATTGAGGATAGAAGATTGAGGATTAAGGATTGAGGATTGGGGATTGGGGATCTAGCATTGGAGACTGATTATTGCGGATTGAAGATTGAGGGTTGAGGATTGAGGATCGAGAATTGAGAATTGAAGATTGAGGATAGAGGATTGAGGATTGAGGATTGAGGATTGAAGATTGAGGATTGGGGATTGAGGATTGTCGATTGAGGATTGAGTATTGAGGATTGAGAATTGAGGATTGAGGATTGAAGATTGAGTATAGAGGATTGACGGTTCAGGATTGAGAATTGAGGTTTGCGGATTGACGATGAGGGCTGAGGGTTGAGGACTGAGGATTGAGGACTGAGGACTGAGGATTGAAGATTGAGGATTGGGGACTGAGTGTTGAGGGTTGAGTGATGAGAATTGATGTTTGTGGATAGAGATTTGAAGTTTGCAGATTGAATATTGCGTATGGAAAACTCTGAACTGAGGATATTCTATTGAGGATTGAGGATTGACAACTGATTGTTGAGGACTGAGGGCTGAAGATTGAGGTTTCAGGATTGAGGATTCAGGATTGTGGTTTGAAGACTGAGGATTGAGGTTTGAGGATTGAGGATTGAGGATTGAGGATTGAGGATTGAGTATTGAAGATTGAGGATTGGGGATTGAGGATTGAGGATTGAGGATTGAAAATTAAGGATTGGGGATTGAGGATTGACGATTGAGGATTGAGTATTGAGGATTAAGAATTGAGGATTGAGGATTGTGGACTGAGAGCTGAGGGTTGAGTGATGGGAATTGATGTTTGTGGATAGAGATTTAAAGATTGCAGATTGAGTATTGAGTATTGAAAACTGTGAATTGATGATATTCTATTGAGGATTGAGAATTGACAACTGATTGTTGAGGATTTAGGTCTGAAGATTGAGGATTCAGGATTGAGGATTCAGGATTGAGGTTTGAGGACTGAGGATTGAGGATTGGCTATTGCGGATTGAACATTGAGGATTGAGGATTGAGGATTGAGGACTGAGGATTGAGGACTGAAGATTGAATATTGATGATTGAAGATTGAGGATTGAGGATTGAGGGCTGTGGATTGAGGACGAGGACTGAGGTTTGAGTATTGATGTTTGAGGTCTGAGGATTGAGGATTGAGGATTGAGAATTGAGGATTGTGGATTGAGGATACAAGATTGAGGATTGGGTATTGAGGATTGAAGAATGAGGATTGAGGATTGAGGATCGAGGATTGAGGATTGAGGATTGAGGATTGAAGATTGGGTACTGAGTGTTGAGGGTTGAGTGATGAGGATTGATGTTTGTGGATAGAGATTCGAAGATTGCAGATTGAGAATTTAGTGTTGAAAGCTGTGAATTGATGATATTCTATTGAGGATTGAGGATTGACAACTGATTGTTGAGGTCTGAAGTCTGAAGGTTGAGGACTGAGGATTGAGTATTCAGGATTGAGGTTTGAGGACTGAGGATTGAGGATTGAGGATTGAGGCTTGAGGATTGAGGATTGAGGATTGAAGATTGAGGATTGTGGATTGAGGATTGAGGATTGAGGATTGAAGATTGAGTATTGGGGACTGAGTGTTGAGGGTTGAGTGATGAGAATTGATGTTTGTGGATAGAGATTTGAAGATTGCAGATTGAGTATTGCGTATGGAAAACTCTGAACTGAGGATATTCTATTGAGGATTGAGGATTGACAACTGATTGTTGAGGACTGACGGCTGAAGATAGAGGTTTCAGGATTGAGGATTCAGGATTGTGGTTTGAGGACTGAGGATTGAGGTTTGAGGATCGAGGATTGAGGATTGAGGATTGAGGATTGAGGATTGAAGATTGAGGATTGAGGATTGAGGAATGAACATTGAGCATTGAGGATTGAGGATTGAAGATTGAGGATTGGTAATTGAGGATTGAACATTGAGGATTGAGGATTGAGGATCGAGGATTGAGGATTGAGGATTGAGGATTGAAGATTGAATATTGATGATTGAAGGTTGAGGATTGAGGATTGAGGGTAGTGGATTGAGGACGAGGACTGAGGGTTGAGTATTGATGCTTGAGGTCTGAGGATTGAGGATTGAGGATTGAGAATTGGGGATTGAGGATTGAGGATTGAAGATTGAGGATTGGGTATTGAGGATTGAAGAATGAGGACTGAGGATTGAGGATTGAGGATTGAGGATTGAAGATTGAGTATTGAGGATTGAAGATTGAGGGTTGAGGATTGGGGATTGAACATTGAGGATTGAGGATTGAGGATTGACGCTTGAGGATTGATGGTTGAGGATGGAGGATTGAAGAGAGAGGACTGAGTGTTGAGGATTGAGTGTTGAGAATTGATGTTTGAGGATTGAGATTGGATTATTGAATATTGTGGATTGAGTATTGAACCATGAGAATTCAGGATATTCTATTGAGTATTGAGAATTGAGTATTGATGGTTGAGTATTGAGGATTGATGGTTGAGGATACAAGATTGAGGATTGGGTATTGAGGATTGAAGAATGAGGATTGAGGATTGAGGATCGAGGATTGAGGATTGAGGATTGAGGATTGAAGATTGGGTACTGAGTGTTGAGGGTTGAGTGATGAGGATTGATGTTTGTGGATAGAGATTCGAAGATTGCAGATTGAGAATTTAGTGTTGAAAGCTGTGAATTGATGATATTCTATTGAGGATTGAGGATTGACAACTGATTGTTGAGGTCTGAAGTCTGAAGGTTGAGGACTGAGGATTGAGTATTCAGGATTGAGGTTTGAGGACTGAGGATTGAGGATTGAGGATTGAGGCTTGAGGATTGAGGATTGAGGATTGAAGATTGAGGATTGTGGATTGAGGATTGAGGATTGAGGATTGAAGATTGAGTATTGGGGACTGAGTGTTGAGGGTTGAGTGATGAGAATTGATGTTTGTGGATAGAGATTTGAAGATTGCAGATTGAGTATTGCGTATGGAAAACTCTGAACTGAGGATATTCTATTGAGGATTGAGGATTGACAACTGATTGTTGAGGACTGACGGCTGAAGATAGAGGTTTCAGGATTGAGGATTCAGGATTGTGGTTTGAGGACTGAGGATTGAGGTTTGAGGATCGAGGATTGAGGATTGAGGATTGAGGATTGAGGATTGAAGATTGAGGATTGAGGATTGAGGAATGAACATTGAGCATTGAGGATTGAGGATTGAAGATTGAGGATTGGGTATTGAGGATTGAACATTGAGGATTGAGGATTGAGGATCGAGGATTGAGGATTGAGGATTGAGGATTGAAGATTGAATATTGATGATTGAAGGTTGAGGATTGAGGATTGAGGGTAGTGGATTGAGGACGAGGACTGAGGGTTGAGTATTGATGCTTGAGGTCTGAGGATTGAGGACTGAGGATTGAGAATTGGGGATTGAGGATTGAGGATTGAAGATTGAGGATTGGGTATTGAGGATTGAAGAATGAGGACTGAGGATTGAGGATTGAGGATTGAGGATTGAAGATTGAGTATTGAGGATTGAAGATTGAGGGTTGAGGATTGGGGATTGAACATTGAGGATTGAGGATTGAGGATTGACGCTTGAGGATTGATGGTTGAGGATGGAGGATTGAAGAGAGAGGACTGAGTGTTGAGGATTGAGTGTTGAGAATTGATGTTTGAGGATTGAGATTGGAATATTGAATATTGTGGATTGAGTATCGAACCATGAGAATTCAGGATATTCTATTGAGTATTGAGAATTGAGTATTGATGGTTGAGTATTGAGGAATGATGGTTGAGGGTTGTGTGTTGAATATTGAGGATTGAGGATTGAGGATTGAAGATTGGGTACTGAGTGTTGAGGGTTGAGTGATGAGGATTGATGTTTGTGGATAGAGATTCGAAGATTGCAGATTGAGAATTTAGTGTTGAAAGCTGTGAATTGATGATATTCTATTGAGGATTGAGGATTGACAACTGATTGTTGAGGTCTGAAGTCTGAAGGTTGAGGACTGAGGATTGAGTATTCAGGATTGAGGTTTGAGGACTGAGGATTGAGGATTGAGGATTGAGGCTTGAGGATTGAGGATTGAGGATTGAAGATTGAGGATTGTGGATTGAGGATTGAGGATTGAGGATTGAAGATTGAGTATTGGGGACTGAGTGTTGAGGGTTGAGTGATGAGAATTGATGTTTGTGGATAGAGATTTGAAGATTGCAGATTGAGTATTGCGTATGGAAAACTCTGAACTGAGGATATTCTATTGAGGATTGAGGATTGACAACTGATTGTTGAGGACTGACGGCTGAAGATAGAGGTTTCAGGATTGAGGATTCAGGATTGTGGTTTGAGGACTGAGGATTGAGGTTTGAGGATCGAGGATTGAGGATTGAGGATTGAGGATTGAGGATTGAAGATTGAGGATTGAGGATTGAGGAATGAACATTGAGCATTGAGGATTGAGGATTGAAGATTGAGGATTGGGTATTGAGGATTGAACATTGAGGATTGAGGATTGAGGATCGAGGATTGAGGATTGAGGATTGAGGATTGAAGATTGAATATTGATGATTGAAGGTTGAGGATTGAGGATTGAGGGTAGTGGATTGAGGACGAGGACTGAGGGTTGAGTATTGATGCTTGAGGTCTGAGGATTGAGGATTGAGGATTGAGAATTGGGGATTGAGGATTGAGGATTGAAGATTGAGGATTGGGTATTGAGGATTGAAGAATGAGGACTGAGGATTGAGGATTGAGGATTGAGGATTGAAGATTGAGTATTGAGGATTGAAGATTGAGGGTTGAGGATTGGGGATTGAACATTGAGGATTGAGGATTGAGGATTGACGCTTGAGGATTGATGGTTGAGGATGGAGGATTGAAGAGAGAGGACTGAGTGTTGAGGATTGAGTGTTGAGAATTGATGTTTGAGGATTGAGATTGGATTATTGAATATTGTGGATTGAGTATTGAACCATAAGAATTCAGGATATTCTATTGAGTATTGAGAATTGAGTATTGATGGTTGAGTATTGAGGATTGATGGTTGAGGATACAAGATTGAGGATTGGGTATTGAGGATTGAAGAATGAGGATTGAGGGTTGAGGATCGAGGATTGAGGATTGAGGATTGAGGATTGAAGATTGGGTACTGAGTGTTGAGGGTTGAGTGATGAGGATTGATGTTTGTGGATAGAGATTCGAAGATTGCAGATTGAGAATTTAGTGTTGAAAGCTGTGAATTGATGATATTCTATTGAGGATTGAGGATTGACAACTGATTGTTGAGGTCTGAAGTCTGAAGGTTGAGGACTGAGGATTGAGTATTCAGGATTGAGGTTTGAGGACTGAGGATTGAGGATTGAGGATTGAGGCTTGAGGATTGAGGATTGAGGATTGAAGATTGAGGATTGTGGATTGAGGATTGAGGATTGAGGATTGATGCTTGAGGTCTGAGGATTGAGGATTGAGGATTGAGAATTGGGGATTGAGGATTGAGGATTGAAGATTGAGGATTGGGTATTGAGGATTGAAGAATGAGGACTGAGGATTGAGGATTGAGGATTGAGGATTGAAGATTGAGTATTGAGGATTGAAGATTGAGGGTTGAGGATTGGGGATTGAACATTGAGGATTGAGGATTGAGGATTGACGCTTGAGGATTGATGGTTGAGGATGGAGGATTGAAGAGAGAGGACTGAGTGTTGAGGATTGAGTGTTGAGAATTGATGTTTGAGGATTGAGATTGGAATATTGAATATTGTGGATTGAGTATCGAACCATGAGAATTCAGGATATTCTATTGAGTATTGAGAATTGAGTATTGATGGTTGAGTATTGAGGAATGATGGTTGAGGGTTGTGTGTTGAATATTGAGGATTGAGGATTGAGGATTGAGGATTGACTATGAGGGCTGAGGGTTGAGGATTGCGGTTTGAGGACTGAGGACTGGGGATTGAGGATTGAGAATTGAGTATTGAAGATTTAGGATTGAAGATTGAGGACTGGGTATTGAGGATTCAAGAATGAGGATTGAGGATTGAGGATTGAGGATTGAGGATTGAAGATTGAGGACTGAAGATTGAGGTTTCAGGATTGAGGATTCAGGATTGTGGTTTGAGGACTGAGGATCGAGGTTTGAGGATTGATGATTGAGGATTGAGGTTTGAGGACTGAGGGTTGAGGGTTGAGGATTGAGGATTGACGCTTGAGGATTGATGGTTGAGGATGGAGGATTGAAGAGAGAGGACCGAGTCTTGAGGATTAATTGTTGAGAATTGATGTTTGAGGATTGAGATTTGATTATTGAATATTGTGGATTGAGTATTGAACCATGAGAATTCAGGATATTCTATTGAGTATTGAGAATTGAGTATTGATGGTTGAGTATTGAGGATTGATGGTTGAGTGTTGTGTGTTGAATATTGAGGATTGAGGATTGAGGATTGAGGACTGAAGATTGAGGATTGAAGATTTAGTATTGACGATTGAAGACTGAGGATTGAGGATTGAGTGTTGAGGATTGAGGACGAGGACTGACGGTTGAGGATTGAGGTTTGTGGATTGTGGATTGAGGATTGAGGACTGAGGATTGAGGATTGAGGACTGAGCATTGAGGATTGAAGATTGAGGACTGGGGATTGAGGATTGAAGATTGAGGATTAAGGATTGAGCATTGGGGATTGGTGATCTAGGATTGGAGATTGATTATTGAGGATTGAAGATTGAGGGTTGAGGATTCAGGATTGAGAATTGAGAATTGAGGATGGGGACTGAGGGTTGAAGATTGAGGTTTGAGGAACGAGGATTGAGGATTGAGGATTGAGGACAGATGACTGACGATTGAGTATTGAAGATTGAGGATTGATGACTGACGATTGAGAATTGAGGATTGATGATTGCTGATTGAGGATTGAAGATTGAGTATTGATGATTGAAGATTGAGGATTGAGGGCTGTGGATTGAGGACCAGGACTGAGGGTTGAGTATTGATGTTTGAGGTCTGAGGATTGAGGATTGAGGATTGAGAATTGAGGATTGTGGATTGAGGATACAAGATTGAGGATTGGGTATTGAGGATTGAGGAATGAGGATTGAGGATTGAGGATTGAGGATTGAGCATTGAAGATTGAGTATTGAGGATAGAAGATTGAGGATTGAGGAATGAGGATTGAGGATTGAGGATTGAGGATTGAGGATTGAGGATTGAAGGTTGAGTATTGAGGATTGAATATTGAGGATTGTGGATTGAGGATTGAGGATTGAGGATTGAAGATTAAGGATTGGGGATTGAGGATTGACGATTGAGGATTGAGTATTGAGGATTAAGAATTGAGGATTGAGGATTGAGTATTGAAGATTCAGTATTAAGGATTGAAGATTGAATATTGATGATAGAAGATTGAGGATTGAGGATTGAGGATTGAGGATTGACGATTGAGGACTGAGTATTGAGGATTGAAAATTGAGGATTGAGGATTGATGATTGAAGATTCAGTATTGAGGATTGAAGATTGAGTATTGAGAATTGAGGATTGAGGATTGACTATGAGGGCTGAGGGTTGAGGATTGCGGTTTGAGGACTGAGGACTGGGGATTGAGGATTGAGAATTGAGGATTGAAGATTTAGGATTGAAGATTGAGGACTGGGTATTGAGGATTGAAGAATGAGGATTGAGGATTGAGGATTGAGGATTGAGGATTGAAGATTGAGGACTGAGGATTGAGGATTGAGGATTGAAGAATGAGGATTGAGGATTGAGTATTGAGGAATGAAGATTGATTATTGAGGATTGAATATTGAGGATTGAGGATTGAGGATTGAGGATATAGGATTGAGGATGAGAGCTGTGCGTTGAGGATTGAGGTTTGAGAACTGTGGACTGAGGATTGAGGATTGAGAATTGAGAATTGATGATTGAGTATTGAAGATTGAGAATTGAGGATTGAAGGTTGAGGATTGAGGAATGAGGATTGAGGATTGAGGATGAGGGCTGAGGGTGGATGGTTGAGGTTTTAGGACTGAGGACTGAGGATTGAGGATTGAACATTGAGGATTGAGGATTGAGGATTGAGAATTGAGGATTGAAGGTTGAGGATTGAGGATTGAGGGTTGAGGATTGAGGATTGACTATGAGGGCTGAGGTTTGAGGATTGAGGTTTGAGGACTGAGGACTGGGGATTGAGGATTGAGAATTGAGGATTGACGATTTAGGATTGAAGATTGAGGACTGGGTATTGAGGATAGAAGAATGGGGATTGAGGATTGAGGATTGAGGATTGGCGGATTGAGTATTGAAGATTGAGGACTGAGGACTGAGGATTGAGTATTGAGGATTGAGGATTGAGTATTGATGATTCAGGAATGAAGTTTGAGTATTGATGATTGAAGATTGCGGTTGATTATTAAGGGTTGATGATTGAGGGCGAGGACTGAGGGTTGAGGATTGAGGACTGAGCGTTGAGGATTGAGGATTGAGCATTGAGGATTGAAGATTGAGGACTAGGGATTGAGGATTGAAGATTGAGGATTAAGGATTGAGGATTGGGGATTGGGGATCTAGGATTGGAGACTGATTATTGAGGATTGAAGATTGAGGGTTGAGGATTGAGGAATGAGGATTGAGGATTGAGGATGAGGGCTGAGGGTTGATGGTTGAGGTTTTAGGACTGAGGACTGAGGATTGAGGATTGAGAATTGAGGATTTAGGATTGAGGATTGAAGATTGAGGATTGGGTATTGAGGATTCAAGAATGAGGATTGAGGATTGAGGATTGAGGATTGAAGATTGAGGATTGGGGATTGAGGATTGAGGATTGAGGATTGAAGATTCAGGATTGGGGACTGAGTGTTGAGGGTTGAGTGATGAGAATTGATGTTTGTGGATAGAGATTTGAAGTTTGCAGATTGAATATTGCGTATGGAAAACTCTGAACTGAGGATATTCTATTGAGGATTGAGGATTGACAACTGATTGTTGAGGACTGAGGGTTGAGTATTGATGTTTGAGGTCTGAGGATTGAGGATTGAGGATTGAGAATTGTGGATTGACGATTGAGGATTGAGGATGAGGGCTGAGGTTTGAGGTTTGAGGTTTGAGTATTGAATCGTGAGAATTCAGGATATTCTATTGAGTATTGAGGATTGAGGATTGAGGATTGAGGATGGAGGAGTGAGGATGAGAGCTGTGCGTTGAGGATTGAGGTTTGAGGACTGTGGACTGAGGATTGAGGATTGAGAATTGAGAATTGAGGATTGAGTATTGAAGATTGAGAATTGAGGATTGAAGGTTGAGGATTGAGGAATGAGGATTGAGGATTGAGGATTGAGGATTGAAGATCGAAGATTGAGGATTGGGTATTGAGGATTGAACATTGAGGATTGAGGATTGAGGATTGAGGATTGAGGATTGAGGATTGAAGATTGAATATTGATGATAGAAGGTTGAGGATTGAGGATTGAGGATTGAGGATTGACGATTGAGGACTGAGTATTGAGGATTGAAAATTGAGGATTGAGGATTGATGATTGAAGATTCAGTATTGAGGATTGAAGATTGAGTATTGAGAATTGAGGATTGAGGATTGACTATGAGGGCTGAGGGTTGAGGATTGCGGTGTGAGGACTGAGGACTGGGGATTGAGGATTGAGAGTTGAGGATTGAAGATTTAGGATTGAAGATTGAGGACTGGGTATTAAGGATTGAAGAATGAGGATTGAGGATTGAGGATTGAGGATTCAGAATTGAGGTTTGAGGTCTGAGGATTGAGGATTGAGGATTGAAGATTGAGTATTGAGGATTGAAGATTGAGGATTGAGGATTGAGGATTGACGATTGAGGATGAGGTCTGAGGATTGACGATTGAAGATTGAGTTGAGGATTGAAGATTGATGATTGAGTGTTGAGGATTGAAGATTGAGGATTGAGGATTGAGGATTGAGGATTGAGGATTGAGGATTGAAGATTGAGGATTGGGGATTGAAGATTGAGTATTGAGTATTCAAGATTGAGGATTGATGACTGAGGATTGAGGATTGAGGACTGATGATTGCGGATTGAGGATTGAAGATTGAGTATTGAGGATTGAATATTGAGGATGGAGGATTGAGTATTGAGGATTGAAGATTGAGTATTGAGGATTGAAGATTGAGGATTGAGGATTGAGGATTGAGGATTGAGGATTGAGGATTGAGGATTGAGGATTGGGGATTGAGGATTGAGGATTGAAGATTGAGGATTGGGTATTGAGGATTGAAGAATGAGGACTGAGGATTGAGGATTGAGGATTGAGGATTGAAGATTGAGTATTGAGGGTTGACGGTTGAGGATTGAGAATTGAGGTTTGATGATTCACGATGAGGGCTGAGGGTTGAGGAATGAGGATTGAGGACAGAGGACTGAGGATTGAGTGTTGAGGATTGACGGCTGAGGATTGTGAATTGAGGATTGAGGATTGAGGATGAGGGCTGGGGTTTGAGGTTTGATGTTTGAGTATTGAATCGTGAGAATTCAGGATATTCTCTTGAGTATTGAGGATTGAGGAATGAGGATTGCGGATTGAGGATCAGGGCTGAGGGTTGATGGTTGAGGTTTTAGGACTGAGGACTGAGGATTTAGGATTGAGAATTGAGGATTTAGGATTGAGGATTGAAGATTGAGGATTGGGTATTGAGGATTGAAGGTTGAGTATTGAGGATTGAAGATTGAGGATTGAGGATTGAGGATTGAACATTGAGGACTGAGTGTTGAGGGTTGAGTGATGAGAATTGATGTTTGTGGATAGAGATTTGAAGATTGCAGATTGAGTATTGTGTATCGAAAACTGCGAATTGAGGTTATTCTATTGAGGATTGAGGATTGTCACCTGATTGTTGAGGACTGAGGGCTGAAGATTGAGGTTCCAGGATTGAGGATTCAGGATTGTGGTTTGAGGACTGAGGATTGAGGTTTGAGGATTGAGGATTGAGGATTGAGGATTGAGGATTGAGGATTGAGGATTGAGGATTGAGGATTGAGGAATGAACATTGAGCATTGAGGATTGAGGATTGAAGATTGAGGATTGGGTATTGTGGATTGAACATTGAGGATTGAGGATTGAGGATCGAGGATTGAGGATTGAGGATTGAGGATTGAAGATTGAATATTGATGATTGAAGATTGAGGATTGAGGATTCAGGGTAGTGGATTGAGGACGAGGACTGAGGGTTGAGTATTGATGCTTGAGGTCTGAGGATTGAGGATTGAGGATTGAGAATTGGGGATTGAGGATTGAGGATTGAAGATTGAGGATTGGGTATTGAGGATTGAAGAATGAGGACTGAGGATTGAGGATTGAGGATTGAGGATTGAAGATTGAGTATTGAGGATTGACGATTGAGGATTGAGGATGAGGGCTGAGGTTTGAGGTTTGAGGTTTGAGTATTGAATCGTGAGAATTCAGGATATTCTATTGAGTATTGAGGATTGAGGATTGAGGATTGAGGATGGAGGAGTGAGGATGAGAGCTGTGCGTTGAGGATTGAGGTTTGAGGACTGTGGACTGAGGATTGAGGATTGAGAATTGAGAATTGAGGATTGAGTATTGAAGATTGAGAATTGAGGATTGAAGGTTGAGGATTGAGGAATGAGGATTGAGGATTGAGGATGAGGGCTGAGGGTGGATGGTTGAGGTTTTAGGACTGAGGACTGAGGATTGAGGATTGAGAATTGAGGATTTAGGATTGAGGATTGAAGATTGAGGATTGGGTATTGAGTATTGAAGAATGAGGATTGAGGATTGAGGATTGAGGATTGAAGATTGAGGATTGGGGATTGAGGATTGAGGATTGAGGATTGAAAATTAAGGATTGAGGAATGAGGATTGAGGATTGAGGATTGAGGATTGAGGATTGAAGATTGATTATTGAGGATTGAAGATTGAGGATTGAGTATTGAGGATTGAGGATTGAGGATTGAATATTGAGGATTGGGGATTGAGTGTTGAGGGTTGAGTGATGAGAATTAATGTTTGTGGATAGAGATTTCAAGATTGCAGATTGAGCATCGAGTATTGAAAACTGTGAATTGAGGATATTCTATTGAGGATTAAGGATTGACAATTGATTGTCGAGGACTGAGGGCTGAAGATTGAGGATTCAGGATTGAGGATTCAGAGTTGAGGTTTGAGGACTGAGGATTGAGGATTGAATATTGAGTGTTGAGGATTGAAGATTGAGGATTGAGGATTGAGGATGGAGGATTGAAGAAAGAGGACTGAGTGTTGAGGATTGAGTGTTGAGGATTGATGTTTGAGGGTTGAGATTTGATTATTGATTTTTGTGGATTGAGTATTGAACGATGAGAATTCAGGGTATTCTATTGAGTATTGAGAATTGAGGATTGATGGTTGAATATTGAGGATTGATAGTTGAGGGTTGTGTGTTGAATACTGAGGATTGAGGATTGAGGATTGAGGATTTAGAATTGAGGATTGAGGATTGAAGATTGAGGATTGGGGATTGAGGATTGACGATTGAGGATTGAGTATTGACGATTGAGAATTGAGGGTTGAGGATTGAAGATTGAGTATTGAGGATTGAAGATTGAGGATTGAGGATTGGGGATTGAGGATTGAGGACTGAGGATTGAGGATTGAGGATTGTTCATTGAGGATTGAGGACAGAGGATTGAGGTTTGAGGATTGACGATGAGGGCTGAAGGTTGAGGATTGAGGTTTGAGGTCTGAGGACTGAGGATTGAGGATTGAGAATTGAGGATTGAGGATTGAGGATTGAAGATTGAGTATTGGGGACTGAGTGTTGAGGGTTGAGTGATGAGAATTCATGTTTGTGGATACAGATTTGAAGATTGCAGATTGAGTATTGCGTATGGAAAACTCTGAACTGAGGATATTCTATTGAGGATTGAGGATTGACAACTGATTGTTGAGGACTGAGGGCTGACGATTGAGGTTTCAGGATTGAGGATTCAGGACTGTGGTTTGAGGACTGAGGATTGAGGTTTGAGGATTGAGGATTGAGGATTGAGGGTTGAGGATTGAAGATTGAGGATTGATGATTGAGGATTGAACATTGAGGATTGAGGATTGAGGATTGAGAATTGAGGATTGAAGGTTGAGGATTGAGGATTGAGGGCTGAGGTTTGAGGATTGAGGTTTGAGGACTGAGGACTGGGGATTGAGGATTGAGAATTGAGGATTGACGATTTAGGATTGAAGATTGAGGACTGGGTATTGAGGATAGAAGAATGAGGATTGAGGATTGAGGATTGAGGATTGAGGATTGAAGATTGAGTATTGAGGTTTGAAGACTGACGATTGAGGGTTGAGGATTGAGGATTGAGGATTGAGGATTGACAATTGATTGTTGAGGACTGAGGGCTGAAGATTGAGGATTCAGGATTGAGAATTGAGAATTGAGGATGGGGACTGAGGGTTGAGGATTGAGGTTTGAGGAACGAGGATTGAGGATTGAGGATTGAGGGCAGACGATTGACGATTGAGTATTAAAGATTGAGGATTGATGACTGACGATTGAGAATTGAGGATTGATGATTGCGGATTGAGGATTGAAGATTGAGTATTGACGATTGAAGATTGAGGATTGAGGATTGAGGATTGGAGATTGAGGACTGAGTGCTGAGGGTTGTGTGATGAGCATTGATGTTTGTGGGTGGTGATTTGAAGATTGAACATTGAGGATTGAGTGTTGAAAACTAAGAATTCAGGATATTCTGCTGAGTATTGAGAATTGAGTATTGATGGTTGAGTATTGAGGATTGATGGTTGAGCGTTGTGTGTTGAATATTGAGGATTGGCGGATTGAGTATTGAAGATTGAGGTCTGAGGACTGAGGATTGAGTATTGAGGATTGAGGATTGATAATTGATGATTCAGGAATGAAGTTTGAGTATTGATGATTGAAGATTGCGGATTGATTATTAAGGGTTGATGATTGAGGGCGAGGACTGAGGGTTGAGGATTGAGGACTGAGCGTTGAGGATTGAGGATTGAGCGTTGAGGATTGAAAATTGAGGACTAGGGATTGAGGATTGAAGATTGAGGATTAAGGATTGAGGATTGGGGATTGGGGATCTAGCATTGGAGACTGATTATTGAGGATTGAAGATTGAGTGTTGAGGATTGAGGATCGAGAATTGAGAATTGAAGATTGAGGATAGAGGATTGAGGATTGAGGATTGAGGGTTGAAGATTGAGGATTGGGGATTGAGGATTGTCGATTGAGGATTGAGTATTGAGGATTGAGAATTGAGGATTGAGGATTGAAGATTGAGTATAGAGGATTGACGGTTGAGGATTGAGAATTGAGGTTTACGGATTGACGATGAGGGCTGAGGGTTGAGGACTGAGGATTGAGGACTGAGGACTGAGGATTGAAGATTGAGGATTGGGGACTGAGTGTTGAGGGTTGAGTGATGAGAATTGATGTTTGTGGATAGAGATTTGAAGTTTGCAGATTGAATATTGCGTATGGAAAACTCTGAACTGAGGATATTCTGTTGAGGATTGAGGATTGACAACCGATTGTTGAGGACTGAGGGCTGAAGATTGAGGTTTCAGGATTGAGGATTCAGGATTGTGGTTTGAGGACTGAGGATTGAGGTTTGAAGATTGAGGATTGAGGATTGAGGATTGAGGATTGAGGATTGGGGATTGAGGATTGAGGATTGAGGATTGAAGATTGAGGATTGGGGACTGAGTGTTGAGGGTTGAGTGATGAGAGTTGATGGTTGTGGATAGAGATTTGAAGATTGCAGATTGAGTATTGCGTATGGAAAACTCTGAACTGAGGATATTCTATTGAGGATTGAGGATTGACAACTGATTGTTGAGGACTGAAGGCTGAAGATTGAGGTTTCAGGATTGAGGATTCAGGATTGTGGTTTGAGGACTGAGGATTGAGGTTTGAGGATTGATGATTGAGGATTGAGGTTTGAGGACTGAGGACTGAGGGTTGAGGATTGAGGATTGAGGATTGACGCTTGAGGATTGATGGTTGAGGATGGAGGATTGAAGAGAGAGGACTGAGTGTTGAGGATTGAGTGTTGAGAATTGATGTTTGAGGATTGAGATTTGATTATTGAATATTGTGGATTGAGTATTGAACCATGAGAATTCAGGATATTCTATTGAGTATTGAGAATTGAGTATTGATGGTAGAGTATTGAGGATTGATGGTTGAGGGTTGTGTGTTGAATATTGAGGATTGAGGATTGAGGATTGAGGACTGAAGATTGAGGATTGAAGATTTAGTATTGACGATTGAAGACTGAGGATTGAGGATTGAGTGTTGAGGATTGAGGACGAGGACTGACGGTTGAGGATTGAGGTTTGTGGATTGAGGATTGAGGATTGAGGACTGAGGATTGAGGATTGAGGACTTAGCATTGAGGATTGAGGATTGAGGATTGAGGGCAGAGGATTGGCGATTGAGTATTGAAGATTGAGGATTGATGACTGACGATTGAGAATTGAGGATTGATGATTGCGGATTGAGGATTGAAGATTGAGTATTGAGGATTGAATATTGAGGATTGAGGATTGAGGGTTGAGGATTGAAGATCGAGAATTGAGGATTGAAGTTTGAGTATTGATGATTGAAGATTGCGGATTGATTATTAAGGGTTGAGGATTGAGGGCGAGGACTGAGGGTTGAGGATTGAGGACTGAGGGTTGAGGATTGAGGATTGAGCATTGAGGATTGAACATTGAGGATTGGTGATTGAGGATTGTCGATTGAGGATTGAGTATTGAGGATTGAGAATTGAGGATTGAGGATTGCAGATTGAGTATTGAGGATTGGCGGTTGAGGATTGAGAATTGATGTTTGAGGATTGACGATGAGGGCTGAGGGTTGAGGATTGAGGATTGAGGACTGAGGACTGAGGGTTGAGTGTTGAGGATTGAGGGTTGAGGATTGTGAATTGAGGATTGAAGATTGAATATTGATGATTGAAGATTGAGGATTGAGGATTGAGGGTAGTGGATTGAGGACGAGGATTGAGGGTTGAGTATTGATGTTTGAGGTCTGAGGATTGAGGATTGAGGATTGAGAGCTGGGGATTGAGGATTGAGGATTGAAGATTGAGGATTGGGTACTGAGGATTGAAGAATGAGGACTGAGGATTGAGGATTGAGGATTGAGGATTGAAGGTTGAGTATTGAAGATTGAAGATTGAGGATTGAGGATTGAGGATTGAACATTGAGGACTGAGTGTTGAGGGTTGAGTGATGAGAATTGATGTTTGTGGATAGAGATTTGAAGATTGCAGATTGAGTATTGTGTATCGAAAACTGCGAATTGAGGTTATTCTATTGAGGATTGAGGGTTGTCACCTGATTGTTGAGGACTGAGTGCTGAAGATTGAGGATTCAGGTCTGAGGATTCAGAATTGAGGTTTGAGGTCTGAGGATTGAGGATTGAGGTTTGAAGATTGAGGATCAGGACTGAGGATTGACGATTGAAGATTGAGTATTGAGGATTGAAGGTTGAGGATTGAGCATTGAGGATTGAAGATTGAGTATTGAGCATTGAAGATTGATGATTGAGTGTTGAGGGTTGAAGATTGAGGATTGAGGATTGAGGACTGAGGATTGAGGATTGAGGATTGAAGATTGAGGATTGGGGATTGAAGATTGAGTATTGAGGATTCAAGATTGAGGATTGAGGATTGAGGATTGAGTATTGAGGATTGAGGATTGCGGATTGAGGATTGAAGATTGAGTATTGAGGATTGAATATTGAGGATTGTGGATTGAGGATTGAGGATAGAGGATTGAAAATTAAGGATTGGGAATTGAGGATTGACGATTGAGGATTGAGTATTGAGGATTAAGGATTGAGGATTGAGTATTGAGTATTGAGGATTGAAGATTGAGGATTAGGGATTGGGGATTGAAGATTGAGGATTAAGGATTGAGGATTGGGGATTGGGGATCTAGGATTGGAGATTGATTATTGAGGATTGAAGAATGAGGGTTGATGATTGAGAATCGAGAATTGAGAATTGAAGATTGAGGATTGAGGATTGAGGATTGAGGATTGAGGATTGAGGATTGAAGATTGAGGATTCGGGATTGAGGATTGTCGATTGAGGATTGAGTATTGAGGATTGAGAATTGAGGATTGAGGATTGCAGATTGAGTATTGAGGATTGACGGTTGAGGATTGAGAATTCAGGTTTGAGGATTGACGATGAGGGCTGAGGGTTGAGGATGAGGATTGAGGACTGAGGACTGAGGATTGAGTGTTGAGGATTGAGGGTTGAGGATTGTGGATTGACGATTGAGGATTGAGGATGAGGGCTGAGGTTTGAGGTTTGAGGTTTGAGTATTGAATCGTGAGAATTCAGGATATTATATTGAGTATTGAGGATTGAGGATTGAGGATTGAGGATGGAGGATTGAGGATGAGAGCTGTGCGTTGAGGATTGAGGTTTGAGGACTGTGGACTGAGGATTGAGGATTGAGAATTGAGGATTGAGGATTGAGTATTGAAGATTGAGAATTGAGGATTGAAGGTTGAGGATTGAGGAATCAGGATTGAGGATTGAGGATGAGGGCTGAGGGTAGATAGTTGAGGTTTTAGGACTGAGGACTGAGGATTGAGGATTGAGGATTGAGGACTCAGGATTGAGGACTGAAGATTGAATATTGATGATTGAAGATTGAGTATTGAGGATTGAGGGCTGTGGATTGAGGACGAGGACTGAGGGTTGAGTATTGATGTTTGAGGTCTGAGGATTGAGGATTGAGGATTGAGAATTGAGGATTGAGGATTGAGGATTCAAGATTGAGGATTGGGTATTGAGGATTGAAGAATGAGGATTGAGGATTGAGGATTGAGGATTGAGGATTGAAGATTGAGCATTGAGGATAGAAGATTGAGAATTGAGGAATGAGGATTGAGGATTGAGGATTGAGGATTGAGGATCGAGGATTGAAGATTGAGTATTGAGGATTGAATATTGAGGATTGTGGATTGAGGATTGAGGATTGAAGATTCAGTATTGAGGATTGAAGATTGAGGATTGAGGATTGAGGATTGAGGATTGAGGATTGAGGTTTGAGGTCTGAGGATTGAGGATTGTAGATTGAGGATTGGGGACTGAGTGTTGAGTGTTGAGTGATGAGAATTGATGTTTGTGGATAGAGATTTGAAGATTGCAGATTGAGTATTGCGTATGGAAAACTCCGAACTGAGGATATTCTATTGAGGATTGAGGATTGACAACTGATTGTTGAGGACTGAGGGCTGAAGATTGAGGTTTCAGGATTGAGGATTCAGGATTGTGGTTTGAAGAATGAGGATTGAGGTTTGAGGATTGAGGATTGAGGATTGAGGATTGAGGATTGAGGATTGAAGATTGAGGATTGGGGATTGAGGATTGAGGATTGAGGATTGAAAATTAAGGATTGGGGATTGAGGATTGACGATTGAGGATTGAGTATTGAGGATTAAGAATTCAGGATTGAGGATTGGGGACTGAGAGCTGAGGGTTGAGTGATGGGAATTGATGTTTGTGGATAGAGATTTAAAGATTGCAGATTGAGTATTGAGTATTGAAAACTGTGAATTGATGATATTCTATTGAGGATTGAGAATTGACAACTGATTGTTGAGGATTTAGGTCTGAAGATTGAGGATTCAGGATTGAGGATTCAGGATTGAGGTTTGAGGACTGAGGATTGAGGATTGGCTATTGCGTATTGAACATTGAGGATTGAGGATTGAGGATTGAGGACTGAGGATTGAGGACTGAAGATTGAATATTGATGATTGAAGATTGAGGATTGAGGATTGATGGCTGTGGATTGAGGACGAGGACTGAGGGTTGAGTATTGATGTTTGAGGTCTGAGGATTGAGGATTGAGGATTGAGAATTGAGGATTGTGGATTGAGGATACAAGATTGAGGATTGGGTATTGAGGATTGAAGAATGAGGATTGAGGATTGAGGATTGAGGATTGAGGATTGAAGATTGAGTATTGAGGATAGAAGATTGAGGATTGAGGAATGAGGATTGAGGATTGAGGATTGAGGATTGAGGATTGAGGATTGAAGATTGAGTATTGAGGATTGAATATTGAGGATTGTGTATTGAGGATTGAGGATTGAGGATTGAAGATTAAGGATTGGGGATTGAGGATTGACGATTGAGGATTGAGTATTGAGGATTAAGAATTGAGGATTGAGGATTGAGGATTGAAGATTCATTATTGAGGATTGAAGATTGAGGATTGAGGATTGAGGATTGAGGATTGACTATGAGGGCTGAGGGTTGAGGATTGTGGTTTGAGGACTGAGGACTGAGGATTGAGGATTGAGAATTGTGGATTCAGGATTGAGGATTGAAGATAGAGGATTGGGTATTGAGAATTGAAGAATGAGGATTGAGGATTGAGGATTGAGGATTGAGGATTGAAGATAGAGTATTGGGTATTGAGGATTGAAGAATGAGGATTGAGGATTGAGGATTGAGGATTGAGAATTGAAGATTGAGGATTGAGGATTGAGTATGGAGGATTGAAGATTGAGTATTGAGGATTGAAGATTGTGGATTGAGGATTGAAGATTGAGTATTGAGGTTTGAAGACTGACGATTGAGGGTTGTGGATTGTGGATTGAGGATTGAGGATTGAGGATTGAGGATTGAGGATTGAGGATTGAAGATCGAAGATTGAGGATTGGGTATTGAGGATTGAACATTGAGGATTGAGGATTGAGGATTGAGGATTGAGGATTGAGGATTGAAGATTGAATATTGATGATAGAAGGTTGAGGATTGAGGATTGAAGATTGAGGATTGAGGATTGAGGATTGACGATTGAGGATGAGGTCTGAGGATTGACGATTGAAGATTGAGTATTGAGGATTGAAGATTGATGATTGAGTGTTGAGGATTGAAGATTGAGGATTGAGGATTGAGGATTGAGGATTGAGGATTGAGGATTGAAGATTGAGGATTGGGGATTGAAGATTGAGTATTGAGTATTCAAGATTGAGGATTGATGACTGAGGATTGAGGATTGAGGACTGATGATTGCGGATTGAGGATTGAAGATTGAGTATTGAGGATTGAATATTGAGGATTGAGGATTGAGTATTGAGGATTGTAGATTGAGTATTGAGGATAGAAGATTGAGGATTGAGGAATGAGGATTGAGGATTGAGGATTGAGGATTGAGGATTGAGGATTGAAGATTGAGTATTGAGGATTGAATATTGAGGATTGTGGATTGAGGATTGAGGATTGAGGATTGAAGATTAAGGATTGGGGATTGAGGATTGACGATTGAGGATTGAGTATTGAGGATTAAGAATTGAGGATTGAGGATTGAGGATTGAGGATTGACGATTGAGGACTGAGTATTGAGGATTGAAAATTGAGGATTGAGGATTGATGATTGAAGATTCAGTATTGAGGATTGAAGATTGAGTATTGAGAATTGAGGATTGAGGATTGACTATGAGGGCTGAGGGTTGAGGATTGCGGTTTGAGGACTGAGGACTGGGGATTGAGGATTGAGAATTGAGGATTGAAGATTTAGGATTGAAGATTGAGGACTGGGTATTGAGGATTGAAGAATGAGGATTGAGGATTGAGGATTGAGGATTGAGGATTGAAGATTGAGGATTGAGGATTGAGGATTGAGGATTGAAGAATGAGGATTGAGGATTGAGGATTGAGGATTGAAGATTGATTATTGAGGATTGAATATTGAGGATTGAGGATTGAGGATTGAGGATTGAGGATGAGAGCTGAGCGTTGAGGATTGAGGTTTGAGGACTGAGGACTGAGGATTGAGTATTGAGACTTGAGGATTGAGGATTGAGTATTGAGGATTGAAGATTGAGGATTGGGTATTGAGGATTGAACATTGAGGATTGAGGATTGAGGATTGAGGACTGAAGATTGAGGATTGAAGATTTAGTATTGACGATTGAAGACTGAGGATTGAGGATTGAGTGTTGAGGATTGAGGACGAGGACTGACGGTTAAGGATTGAGGCTTGTGGATTGTGGATTGAGGATTGAGGACTGAGGATTGAGGATTGAGGACTGAGCATTGAGGATTGAAGATTGAGGACTGGGGATTGAGAATTGAAGATTGAGGATTAAGGATTGAGCATTGGGGATTGGTGATCTAGGATTGGAGATTGATTATTGAGGATTGAAGATTGGTGGTTGAGGATTCAGGATTGAGAATTGAGAATTGAGGATGGGGACTGAGGGTTGAGGATTGAGGTTTGAGGAACGAGGATTGAGGATTGAGGATTGAGGACAGATGACTGAGAATTGAGGATTGAGGATTGATGATTGCGGATTGAGGGTTGAAGATTGAGTATTGAGGATTGACAATTGAGGATTGAGGATTGAGTATTGAGGATTGAAGATTGAGTATTGAGGATTGAAGATTGAGGATTGAGGATTGAGGGTTGAGGATTGAGGATTGAGGATTGAGGATTGAGGGTTGAGGATAGAGGATTGAAGATTGAGGATTGGGTACTGAGTGTTGAGGGTTGAGTGATGAGGATTGATGTTTGTGGATAGAGATTCGAAGATTGCAGATTGAGAATTTAGTGTTGAGAGCTGTGAATTGATGATATTCTATTGAGGATTGAGGATTGACAACTGATTGTTGAGGTCTGAAGTCTGAAGGTTGAGGACTGAGGATTGAGTATTCAGGACTGAGGTTTGAGGACTGAGGATTGAGGATTGAGGATTGAGGCTTGAGGATTGAGGATTGAGGATTGAAGATTGAGGATTGTGGATTGAGGATTGAGGATTGAGGATTGAAGATTGAGTATTGGGGACTGAGTGTTGAGGGTTGAGTGATGAGAATTGATGTTTGTGGATAGAGATTTGAAGATTGCAGATTGAGTATTGCGTATGGAAAACTCTGAACTGAGGATACTCTATTGAGGATTGAGGATTGACAACTGATTGTTGAGGACTGACGGCTGAAGATAGAGGTTTCAGGATTGAGGATTCAGGATTGTGGTTTGAGGACTGAGGATTGAGGTTTGAGGATTGAGGATTGAGGATTGAGGATTGAGGATTGAGGATTGAAGATTGAGGATTGAGGATTGAGGAATGAACATTGAGCATTGAGGATTGAGGATTGAAGATTGAGGATTGGGTATTGAGGATTGAACATTGAGGATTGAGGATTGAGGATCGAGGATTGAGGATTGAGGATTGAGGATTGAAGATTGAATATTGATGATTGAAGATTGAGGATTGAGGATTGAGGGTAGTGGATTGAGGACGAGGACTGAGGGTTGAGTATTGATGCTTGAGGTCTGAGGATTGAGGATTGAGGATTGAGAATTGGGGATTGAGGATTGAGGATTGAAGATTGAGGATTGGGTATTGAGGATTGAAGAATGAGGACTGAGGATTGAGGATTGAGGATTGAGGATTGAAGATTGAGTATTGAGGATTGAAGATTGAGGATTGAGGATTGAGGATTGAACATTGAGGACTGACTGTTGAGGGTTGAGTGATGAGAATTGATGTTTGTGGATAGAGATTTGAAGATTGCAGATTGAGTATTGTGAATCGAAAACTGCGAATTGAGGGTATTCTATTGAGGATTGAGGATTGTCACCTGATTGTTGAGGACAGAGGGCTGAAGATTGAGGATTCAGGATTGAGGATTCAGAATTGAGGTTTGAGGTCTGAGGATTGAGGATTGAGGATTGAAGATTGAGTATTGAGGATTGAAGATTGAGGACTAGGGATTGAGGATTGAAGATTGGGTATTAAGGATTGAGGATTGGGGATTGGGGATCTAGGATTGGAGATTGATTATTGAGGATTGAAGATTGAGGACTGGGTATTGAGGATAGAAGAATGAGGATTAAGGATTGAGGATTGAGGATTGAGGATTGAAGATTGAGGATTGAGGATTGAGGATTGAGGATTGTAGATTGAGTATTGAGGATTGAAGATTGAGGATTGGGGATTGAGGATTGAGGATTGAGGATTGAAGATTGAGGATTGGGGACTGAGTGTTGAGGGTTGAGTGATGAGAATTGATGTTTGTGGATAGAGATTTGAAGATTGCAGATTGAGTATTGCGTATGGAAAACTCTGAACTGAGGATATTCTATTGAGGATTGAGGATTGACAACTGATTGTTGAGGACTGAAGGCTGAAGATTGAGGTTTCAGGATTGAGGATTCAGGATTGTTGTTTGAGGACTGAGGATTGAGGTTTGAGGATTGATGATTGAGGATTGAGGTTTGAGGACTGAGGATTGAGGGTTGAGGATTGAGGATTGAGGATTGAGGATTGACGCTTGAGGATTGATGGTTGAGGATGGAGGATTGAAGAGAGAGGACTGAGTGTTGAGGATTGAGTGTTGAGAATTGATGTTTGAGGATTGAGATTGGATTATTGAATATTGTGGATTGAGTATTGAACCATGAGAATTCAGGATATTCTATTGAGTATTGAGAATTGAGTATTGATGGTTGAGTATTGAGGAATGATGGTTGAGGGTTGTGTGTTGAATATTGAGGATTGAGGATTGAGGATTGAGGACTGAAGATTGAGGATTGAAGATTTAGTATTGACGATTGAAGACTGAGGATTGAGGATTGAGTGTTGAGGATTGAGGACGAGGACTGACGGTTGAGGATTGAGGTTTGTTAATTGTGGATTGAGGATTGAGGACTGAGGATTGGGGATTGAGGATTGAGGATTGAGGATTGAAGATTGAGGATTGGGGATTGAGGATTGAGGATTGAGGATTGAGGATTGAAAATTAAGGATTGGGGATTGAGGATTGACGATTGAGGATTGAGTATTGAGGACTAAGAACTGAGGATTGAGGATTGGGGACTGAGAGCTGAGGGTTGAGTGATGGGAATTGATGTTTGTGGATAGAGATTTAAAGATTGCAGATTGAGTATTGAGTATTGAAAACTGTGAATTGATGATATTCTACTGAGGATTGAGAATTGACAACTGATTGTTGAGGATTTAGGTCTGAAGATTGAGGATTCAGGATTGAGGATTCAGGATTGAGGTTTGAGGACTGAGGATTGAGGATTGGCTATTGCGGATTGAACATTGAGGATTGAGGATTGAGGATTGAGGACTGAGGACTGAGGACTGAAGATTGAATATTGATGATTGAAGATTGAGGATTGGGGATTGAGGATTGAGGATTGAGGATTGAGGATTGAAAATTAAGGATTGGGGATTGAGGATTGACGATTGAGGATTGAGTATTGAGGATTAGGAACTGAGGATTGAGGATTGGGGACTGAGAGCTGAGGGTTGAGTGATGGGAATTGATGTTTGTGGATAGAGATTTAAAGATTGCAGATTGAGTATTGAGTATTGAAAACTGTGAATTGATGATATTCTACTGAGGATTGAGAATTGACAACAGATTGTTGAGGATTTAGGTCTGAAGATTGAGGATTCAGGATTGAGAATTCAGGAATGAGGTTTGAGGACTGAGGATTGAGGATTGGCTATTGCGGATTGAACATTGAGGATTGAGGATTGAGGATTGAGGACTGAGGACTGAGGACTGAAGATTGAATATTGATGATTGAAGATTGAGGATTGAGGATTGAGGGCTGTGGATTGAGGACGAGGACTGAGGGTTGAGTATTGATGTTTGAGGTCTGAGGATTGAGGATTGAGGATTGGGAATTGAGGATTGTGGATTGAGGATACAAGATTGAGGATTGGGTATTGAGGATTGAAGAATGAGGATTGAGGATTGAGGATTGAGGATTGAGGATTGAAGCTTGAGTATTGAGGATAGAAGATTGAGGATTGAGGAATGACGATTGAGGATTGAGGATTGAGGATTGAGGGTTGAGGATTGAAGATTGAGTATTGAGGATTGAATATTGAGGATTGTGGATTGAGGATTGAGGATTGAGGATTGAAGATTAAGGATTGGGGATTGAGGATTGACGATTGAGGATTGAGTATTGAGGATTAAGAATTGAGGATTGAGGATTGAGGATTGAGGATTGACGATTGAGGACTGAGTATTGAGGATTGAAAATTGAGGATTGAGGATTGATGATTGAAGATTCAGTATTGAGGATTGAAGATTGAGTATTGAGAATTGAGGATTGAGGATTGACTATGAGGGCTGAGGGTTGAGGATTGCGGTTTGAGGACTGAGGACTGGGGATTGAGGATTGAGAATTGAGGATTGAAGATTTAGGATTGAAGATTGAGGACTGGGTATTGAGGATTGAAGAATGAGGATTGTGGTTTGAGGACTGAGGATTGAGGTTTGAGGATTGAGGATTGAGGATTGAGGATATAGGATTGATGATTGAAGATTGAGGATTGAGGATTGAGGATAGAACATTGAGGATTGAGGATTGAAGATTGAGGATTGGGTATTGAGTATTGAACATTGAGGATTGAGGATTGAGGATCGTGGATTGAGGATTCAGGATTGAAGATTGAATATTGATGATTGAAAATTGAGGATTGAGGATTGAGGGTAGTGGATTGAGGACGAGGACTGAGGGTTGAGTATTGATGTTTGAGATCTGAGGATTGAGGATTGAGGATTGAGAATTGGGGATTGAGGATTGAGGATTGAAGATTGAGGATTGGGTATTGAGGGTAGTGGGTTGAGGACGAGGACTGAGGGTTGAGTATTGATGTTTGAGGTCTGAGGATTGAGGATTGAGGATTGAGAATTGTGGATTGACGATTGAGGATTGAGGATGAGGGCTGAGGTTTGAGGTTTGAGGTTTGAGTATTGAATCGTGAGAATTCAGGATATTCTATTGAGTATTGAGGATTGAGGATTGAGGATTGAGGATGGAGGAGTGAGGATGAGAGCTGTGCGTTGAGGATTGAGGTTTGAGGACTGTGGACTGAGGATTGAGGATTGAGAATTGAGAATTGAGGATTGAGTATTGAAGATTGAGAATTGAGGATTGAAGGTTGAGGATTGAGGAATGAGGATTGAGGATTGAGGATTGAGGATTGAAGATCGAAGATTGAGGATTGGGTATTGAGGATTGAACATTGAGGATTGAGGATTGAGGATTGAGGATTGAGGATTGAGGATTGAAGATTGAATATTGATGATAGAAGGTTGAGGATTGAGGATTGAGGATTGAGGATTGACGATTGAGGACTGAGTATTGAGGATTGAAAATTGAGGATTGAGGATTGATGATTGAAGATTCAGTATTGAGGATTGAAGATTGAGTGTTGAGAATTGAGGATTGAGGATTGACTATGAGGGCTGAGGGTTGAGGATTGCGGTGTGAGGACTGAGGACTGGGGATTGAGGATTGAGAGTTGAGGATTGAAGATTTAGGATTGAAGATTGAGGACTGGGTATTAAGGATTGAAGAATGAGGATTGAGGATTGAGGATTGAGGATTCAGAATTGAGGTTTGAGGTCTGAGGATTGAGGATTGAGGATTGAAGATTGAGTATTGAGGATTGAAGATTGAGGATTGAGGATTGAGGATTGACGATTGAGGATGAGGTCTGAGGATTGACGATTGAAGATTGAGTTGAGGATTGAAGATTGATGATTGAGTGTTGAGGATTGAAGATTGAGGATTGAGGATTGAGGATTGAGGATTGAGGATTGAGGATTGAAGATTGAGGATTGGGGATTGAAGATTGAGTATTGAGTATTCAAGATTGAGGATTGATGACTGAGGATTGAGGATTGAGGACTGATGATTGCGGATTGAGGATTGAAGATTGAGTATTGAGGATTGAATATTGAGGATGGAGGATTGAGTATTGAGGATTGAAGATTGAGTATTGAGGATTGAAGATTGAGGATTGAGGATTGAGGATTGAGGATTGAGGATTGAGGATTGAGGATTGAGGATTGGGGATTGAGGATTGAGGATTGAAGATTGAGGATTGGGTATTGAGGATTGAAGAATGAGGACTGAGGATTGAGGATTGAGGATTGAGGATTGAAGATTGAGTATTGAGGGTTGACGGTTGAGGATTGAGAATTGAGGTTTGATGATTCACGATGAGGGCTGAGGGTTGAGGAATGAGGATTGAGGACAGAGGACTGAGGATTGAGTGTTGAGGATTGACGGCTGAGGATTGTGAATTGAGGATTGAGGATTGAGGATGAGGGCTGGGGTTTGAGGTTTGATGTTTGAGTATTGAATCGTGAGAATTCAGGATATTCTCTTGAGTATTGAGGATTGAGGAATGAGGATTGCGGATTGAGGATCAGGGCTGAGGGTTGATGGTTGAGGTTTTAGGACTGAGGACTGAGGATTTAGGATTGAGAATTGAGGATTTAGGATTGAGGATTGAAGATTGAGGATTGGGTATTGAGGATTGAAGGTTGAGTATTGAGGATTGAAGATTGAGGATTGAGGATTGAGGATTGAACATTGAGGACTGAGTGTTGAGGGTTGAGTGATGAGAATTGATGTTTGTGGATAGAGATTTGAAGATTGCAGATTGAGTATTGTGTATCGAAAACTGCGAATTGAGGTTATTCTATTGAGGATTGAGGATTGTCACCTGATTGTTGAGGACTGAGGGCTGAAGATTGAGGTTCCAGGATTGAGGATTCAGGATTGTGGTTTGAGGACTGAGGATTGAGGTTTGAGGATTGAGGATTGAGGATTGAGGATTGAGGATTGAGGATTGAGGATTGAGGATTGAGGATTGAGGAATGAACATTGAGCATTGAGGATTGAGGATTGAAGATTGAGGATTGGGTATTGTGGATTGAACATTGAGGATTGAGGATTGAGGATCGAGGATTGAGGATTGAGGATTGAGGATTGAAGATTGAATATTGATGATTGAAGATTGAGGATTGAGGATTCAGGGTAGTGGATTGAGGACGAGGACTGAGGGTTGAGTATTGATGCTTGAGGTCTGAGGATTGAGGATTGAGGATTGAGAATTGGGGATTGAGGATTGAGGATTGAAGATTGAGGATTGGGTATTGAGGATTGAAGAATGAGGACTGAGGATTGAGGATTGAGGATTGAGGATTGAAGATTGAGTATTGAGGATTGACGATTGAGGATTGAGGATGAGGGCTGAGGTTTGAGGTTTGAGGTTTGAGTATTGAATCGTGAGAATTCAGGATATTCTATTGAGTATTGAGGATTGAGGATTGAGGATTGAGGATGGAGGAGTGAGGATGAGAGCTGTGCGTTGAGGATTGAGGTTTGAGGACTGTGGACTGAGGATTGAGGATTGAGAATTGAGAATTGAGGATTGAGTATTGAAGATTGAGAATTGAGGATTGAAGGTTGAGGATTGAGGAATGAGGATTGAGGATTGAGGATGAGGGCTGAGGGTGGATGGTTGAGGTTTTAGGACTGAGGACTGAGGATTGAGGATTGAGAATTGAGGATTTAGGATTGAGGATTGAAGATTGAGGATTGGGTATTGAGTATTGAAGAATGAGGATTGAGGATTGAGGATTGAGGATTGAAGATTGAGGATTGGGGATTGAGGATTGAGGATTGAGGATTGAAAATTAAGGATTGAGGAATGAGGATTGAGGATTGAGGATTGAGGATTGAGGATTGAAGATTGATTATTGAGGATTGAAGATTGAGGATTGAGTATTGAGGATTGAGGATTGAGGATTGAATATTGAGGATTGGGGATTGAGTGTTGAGGGTTGAGTGATGAGAATTAATGTTTGTGGATAGAGATTTCAAGATTGCAGATTGAGCATCGAGTATTGAAAACTGTGAATTGAGGATATTCTATTGAGGATTAAGGATTGACAATTGATTGTCGAGGACTGAGGGCTGAAGATTGAGGATTCAGGATTGAGGATTCAGAGTTGAGGTTTGAGGACTGAGGATTGAGGATTGAATATTGAGTGTTGAGGATTGAAGATTGAGGATTGAGGATTGAGGATGGAGGATTGAAGAAAGAGGACTGAGTGTTGAGGATTGAGTGTTGAGGATTGATGTTTGAGGGTTGAGATTTGATTATTGATTTTTGTGGATTGAGTATTGAACGATGAGAATTCAGGGTATTCTATTGAGTATTGAGAATTGAGGATTGATGGTTGAATATTGAGGATTGATAGTTGAGGGTTGTGTGTTGAATACTGAGGATTGAGGATTGAGGATTGAGGATTTAGAATTGAGGATTGAGGATTGAAGATTGAGGATTGGGGATTGAGGATTGACGATTGAGGATTGAGTATTGACGATTGAGAATTGAGGGTTGAGGATTGAAGATTGAGTATTGAGGATTGAAGATTGAGGATTGAGGATTGGGGATTGAGGATTGAGGACTGAGGATTGAGGATTGAGGATTGATCATTGAGGATTGAGGACAGAGGATTGAGGTTTGAGGATTGACGATGAGGGCTGAAGGTTGAGGATTGAGGTTTGAGGTCTGAGGACTGAGGATTGAGGATTGAGAATTGAGGATTGAGGATTGAGGATTGAAGATTGAGTATTGGGGACTGAGTGTTGTGGGTTGAGTGATGAGAATTCATGTTTGTGGATACAGATTTGAAGATTGCAGATTGAGTATTGCGTATGGAAAACTCTGAACTGAGGATATTCTATTGAGGATTGAGGATTGACAACTGATTGTTGAGGACTGAGGGCTGACGATTGAGGTTTCAGGATTGAGGATTCAGGACTGTGGTTTGAGGACTGAGGATTGAGGTTTGAGGATTGAGGATTGAGGATTGAGGGTTGAGGATTGAAGATTGAGGATTGATGATTGAGGATTGAACATTGAGGATTGAGGATTGAGGATTGAGAATTGAGGATTGAAGGTTGAGGATTGAGGATTGAGGGCTGAGGTTTGAGGATTGAGGTTTGAGGACTGAGGACTGGGGATTGAGGATTGAGAATTGAGGATTGACGATTTAGGATTGAAGATTGAGGACTGGGTATTGAGGATAGAAGAATGAGGATTGAGGATTGAGGATTGAGGATTGAGGATTGAAGATTGAGTATTGAGGTTTGAAGACTGACGATTGAGGGTTGAGGATTGAGGATTGAGGATTGAGGATTGACAATTGATTGTTGAGGACTGAGGGCTGAAGATTGAGGATTCAGGATTGAGAATTGAGAATTGAGGATGGGGACTGAGGGTTGAGGATTGAGGTTTGAGGAACGAGGATTGAGGATTGAGGATTGAGGGCAGACGATTGACGATTGAGTATTAAAGATTGAGGATTGATGACTGACGATTGAGAATTGAGGATTGATGATTGCGGATTGAGGATTGAAGATTGAGTATTGAGGATTGAATATTGAGGATTGAGGATTGAGGGTTGAGGATTGAAGATTGAGGATTGAGGATTGAGGTTTGAAAATTGAGTATTGACGATTGAAGATTGAGGATTGAGGATTGAGGATTGGAGATTGAGGACTGAGTGCTGAGGGTTGTGTGATGAGCATTGATGTTTGTGGGTGGTGATTTGAAGATTGAACATTGAGGATTGAGTGTTGAAAACTAAGAATTCAGGATATTCTGCTGAGTATTGAGAATTGAGTATTGATGGTTGAGTATTGAGGATTGATGGTTGAGCGTTGTGTGTTGAATATTGAGGATTGGCGGATTGAGTATTGAAGATTGAGGTCTGAGGACTGAGGATTGAGTATTGAGGATTGAGGATTGATAATTGATGATTCAGGAATGAAGTTTGAGTATTGATGATTGAAGATTGCGGATTGATTATTAAGGGTTGATGATTGAGGGCGAGGACTGAGGGTTGAGGATTGAGGACTGAGCGTTGAGGATTGAGGATTGAGCGTTGAGGATTGAAAATTGAGGACTAGGGATTGAGGATTGAAGATTGAGGATTAAGGATTGAGGATTGGGGATTGGGGATCTAGCATTGGAGACTGATTATTGAGGATTGAAGATTGAGTGTTGAGGATTGAGGATCGAGAATTGAGAATTGAAGATTGAGGATAGAGGATTGAGGATTGAGGATTGAGGGTTGAAGATTGAGGATTGGGGATTGAGGATTGTCGATTGAGGATTGAGTATTGAGGATTGAGAATTGAGGATTGAGGATTGAAGATTGAGTATAGAGGATTGACGGTTGAGGATTGAGAATTGAGGTTTACGGATTGACGATGAGGGCTGAGGGTTGAGGACTGAGGATTGAGGACTGAGGACTGAGGATTGAAGATTGAGGATTGGGGACTGAGTGTTGAGGGTTGAGTGATGAGAATTGATGTTTGTGGATAGAGATTTGAAGTTTGCAGATTGAATATTGCGTATGGAAAACTCTGAACTGAGGATATTCTGTTGAGGATTGAGGATTGACAACCGATTGTTGAGGACTGAGGGCTGAAGATTGAGGTTTCAGGATTGAGGATTCAGGATTGTGGTTTGAGGACTGAGGATTGAGGTTTGAAGATTGAGGATTGAGGATTGAGGATTGAGGATTGAGGATTGGGGATTGAGGATTGAGGATTGAGGATTGAAGATTGAGGATTGGGGACTGAGTGTTGAGGGTTGAGTGATGAGAGTTGATGGTTGTGGATAGAGATTTGAAGATTGCAGATTGAGCATTGCGTATGGAAAACTCTGAACTGAGGATATTCTATTGAGGATTGAGGATTGACAACTGATTGTTGAGGACTGAAGGCTGAAGATTGAGGTTTCAGGATTGAGGATTCAGGATTGTGGTTTGAGGACTGAGGATTGAGGTTTGAGGATTGATGATTGAGGATTGAGGTTTGAGGACTGAGGACTGAGGGTTGAGGATTGAGGATTGAGGATTGACGCTTGAGGATTGATGGTTGAGGATGGAGGATTGAAGAGAGAGGACTGAGTGTTGAGGATTGAGTGTTGAGAATTGATGTTTGAGGATTGAGATTTGATTATTGAATATTGTGGATTGAGTATTGAACCATGAGAATTCAGGATATTCTATTGAGTATTGAGAATTGAGTATTGATGGTAGAGTATTGAGGATTGATGGTTGAGGGTTGTGTGTTGAATATTGAGGATTGAGGATTGAGGATTGAGGACTGAAGATTGAGGATTGAAGATTTAGTATTGACGATTGAAGACTGAGGATTGAGGATTGAGTGTTGAGGATTGAGGACGAGGACTGACGGTTGAGGATTGAGGTTTGTGGATTGAGGATTGAGGATTGAGGACTGAGGATTGAGGATTGAGGACTTAGCATTGAGGATTGAGGATTGAGGATTGAGGGCAGAGGATTGGCGATTGAGTATTGAAGATTGAGGATTGATGACTGACGATTGAGAATTGAGGATTGATGATTGCGGATTGAGGATTGAAGATTGAGTATTGAGGATTGAATATTGAGGATTGAGGATTGAGGGTTGAGGATTGAAGATCGAGAATTGAGGATTGAAGTTTGAGTATTGATGATTGAAGATTGCGGATTGATTATTAAGGGTTGAGGATTGAGGGCGAGGACTGAGGGTTGAGGATTGAGGACTGAGGGTTGAGGATTGAGGATTGAGCATTGAGGATTGAACATTGAGGATTGGTGATTGAGGATTGTCGATTGAGGATTGAGTATTGAGGATTGAGAATTGAGGATTGAGGATTGCAGATTGAGTATTGAGGATTGGCGGTTGAGGATTGAGAATTGATGTTTGAGGATTGACGATGAGGGCTGAGGGTTGAGGATTGAGGATTGAGGACTGAGGACTGAGGGTTGAGTGTTGAGGATTGAGGGTTGAGGATTGTGAATTGAGGATTGAAGATTGAATATTGATGATTGAAGATTGAGGATTGAGGATTGAGGGTAGTGGATTGAGGACGAGGATTGAGGGTTGAGTATTGATGTTTGAGGTCTGAGGATTGAGGATTGAGGATTGAGAGCTGGGGATTGAGGATTGAGGATTGAAGATTGAGGATTGGGTACTGAGGATTGAAGAATGAGGACTGAGGATTGAGGATTGAGGATTGAGGATTGAAGGTTGAGTATTGAAGATTGAAGATTGAGGATTGAGGATTGAGGATTGAACATTGAGGACTGAGTGTTGAGGGTTGAGTGATGAGAATTGATGTTTGTGGATAGAGATTTGAAGATTGCAGATTGAGTATTGTGTATCGAAAACTGCGAATTGAGGTTATTCTATTGAGGATTGAGGGTTGTCACCTGATTGTTGAGGACTGAGTGCTGAAGATTGAGGATTCAGGTCTGAGGATTCAGAATTGAGGTTTGATGTCTGAGGATTGAGGATTGAGGATTGAAGATTGAGGATCAGGACTGAGGATTGACGATTGAAGATTGAGTATTGAGGATTGAAGGTTGAGGATTGAGCATTGAGGATTGAAGATTGAGTATTGAGCATTGAAGATTGATGATTGAGTGTTGAGGGTTGAAGATTGAGGATTGAGGATTGAGGACTGAGGATTGAGGATTGAGGATTGAAGATTGAGGATTGGGGATTGAAGATTGAGTATTGAGGATTCAAGATTGAGGATTGAGGATTGAGGATTGAGGATTGAGGATTGAGGATTGCGGATTGAGGATTGAAGATTGAGTATTGAGGATTGAATATTGAGGATTGTGGATTGAGGATTGAGGATAGAGGATTGAAAATTAAGGATTGGGAATTGAGGATTGACGATTGAGGATTGAGTATTGAGGATTAAGGATTGAGGATTGAGTATTGAGTATTGAGGATTGAAGATTGAGGATTAGGGATTGGGGATTGAAGATTGAGGATTAAGGATTGAGGATTGGGGATTGGGGATCTAGGATTGGAGATTGATTATTGAGGATTGAAGAATGAGGGTTGATGATTGAGAATCGAGAATTGAGAATTGAAGATTGAGGATTGAGGATTGAGGATTGAGGATTGAGGATTGAGGATTGAAGATTGAGGATTCGGGATTGAGGATTGTCGATTGAGGATTGAGTATTGAGGATTGAGAATTGAGGATTGAGGATTGCAGATTGAGTATTGAGGATTGACGGTTGAGGATTGAGAATTCAGGTTTGAGGATTGACGATGAGGGCTGAGGGTTGAGGATGAGGATTGAGGACTGAGGACTGAGGATTGAGTGTTGAGGATTGAGGGTTGAGGATTGTGGATTGACGATTGAGGATTGAGGATGAGGGCTGAGGTTTGAGGTTTGAGGTTTGAGTATTGAATCGTGAGAATTCAGGATATTATATTGAGTATTGAGGATTGAGGATTGAGGATTGAGGATGGAGGATTGAGGATGAGAGCTGTGCGTTGAGGATTGAGGTTTGAGGACTGTGGACTGAGGATTGAGGATTGAGAATTGAGGATTGAGGATTGAGTATTGAAGATTGAGAATTGAGGATTGAAGGTTGAGGATTGAGGAATCAGGATTGAGGATTGAGGATGAGGGCTGAGGGTAGATAGTTGAGGTTTTAGGACTGAGGACTGAGGATTGAGGATTGAGGATTGAGGACTCAGGATTGAGGACTGAAGATTGAATATTGATGATTGAAGATTGAGTATTGAGGATTGAGGGCTGTGGATTGAGGACGAGGACTGAGGGTTGAGTATTGATGTTTGAGGTCTGAGGATTGAGGATTGAGGATTGAGAATTGAGGATTGAGGATTGAGGATTCAAGATTGAGGATTGGGTATTGAGGATTGAAGAATGAGGATTGAGGATTGAGGATTGAGGATTGAGGATTGAAGATTGAGCATTGAGGATAGAAGATTGAGAATTGAGGAATGAGGATTGAGGATTGAGGATTGAGGATTGAGGATCGAGGATTGAAGATTGAGTATTGAGGATTGAATATTGAGGATTGTGGATTGAGGATTGAGGATTGAAGATTCAGTATTGAGGATTGAAGATTGAGGATTGAGGATTGAGGATTGAGGATTGAGGATTGAGGTTTGAGGTCTGAGGATTGAGGATTGTAGATTGAGGATTGGGGACTGAGTGTTGAGTGTTGAGTGATGAGAATTGATGTTTGTGGATAGAGATTTGAAGATTGCAGATTGAGTATTGCGTATGGAAAACTCCGAACTGAGGATATTCTATTGAGGATTGAGGATTGACAACTGATTGTTGAGGACTGAGGGCTGAAGATTGAGGTTTCAGGATTGAGGATTCAGGATTGTGGTTTGAAGAATGAGGATTGAGGTTTGAGGATTGAGGATTGAGGATTGAGGATTGAGGATTGAGGATTGAAGATTGAGGATTGGGGATTGAGGATTGAGGATTGAGGATTGAAAATTAAGGATTGGGGATTGAGGATTGACGATTGAGGATTGAGTATTGAGGATTAAGAATTCAGGATTGAGGATTGGGGACTGAGAGCTGAGGGTTGAGTGATGGGAATTGATGTTTGTGGATAGAGATTTAAAGATTGCAGATTGAGTATTGAGTATTGAAAACTGTGAATTGATGATATTCTATTGAGGATTGAGAATTGACAACTGATTGTTGAGGATTTAGGTCTGAAGATTGAGGATTCAGGATTGAGGATTCAGGATTGAGGTTTGAGGACTGAGGATTGAGGATTGGCTATTGCGTATTGAACATTGAGGATTGAGGATTGAGGATTGAGGACTGAGGATTGAGGACTGAAGATTGAATATTGATGATTGAAGATTGAGGATTGAGGATTGATGGCTGTGGATTGAGGACGAGGACTGAGGGTTGAGTATTGATGTTTGAGGTCTGAGGATTGAGGATTGAGGATTGAGAATTGAGGATTGTGGATTGAGGATACAAGATTGAGGATTGGGTATTGAGGATTGAAGAATGAGGATTGAGGATTGAGGATTGAGGATTGAGGATTGAAGATTGAGTATTGAGGATAGAAGATTGAGGATTGAGGAATGAGGATTGAGGATTGAGGATTGAGGATTGAGGATTGAGGATTGAAGATTGAGTATTGAGGATTGAATATTGAGGATTGTGTATTGAGGATTGAGGATTGAGGATTGAAGATTAAGGATTGGGGATTGAGGATTGACGATTGAGGATTGAGTATTGAGGATTAAGAATTGAGGATTGAGGATTGAGGATTGAAGATTCATTATTGAGGATTGAAGATTGAGGATTGAGGATTGAGGATTGAGGATTGACTTTGAGGGCTGAGGGTTGAGGATTGTGGTTTGAGGACTGAGGACTGAGGATTGAGGATTGAGAATTGTGGATTCAGGATTGAGGATTGAAGATAGAGGATTGGGTATTGAGAATTGAAGAATGAGGATTGAGGATTGAGGATTGAGGATTGAGGATTGAAGATAGAGTATTGGGTATTGAGGATTGAAGAATGAGGATTGAGGATTGAGGATTGAGGATTGAGAATTGAAGATTGAGGATTGAGGATTGAGTATGGAGGATTGAAGATTGAGTATTGAGGATTGAAGATTGTGGATTGAGGATTGAAGATTGAGTATTGAGGTTTGAAGACTGACGATTGAGGGTTGTGGATTGTGGATTGAGGATTGAGGATTGAGGATTGAGGATTGAGGATTGAGGATTGAAGATCGAAGATTGAGGATTGGGTATTGAGGATTGAACATTGAGGATTGAGGATTGAGGATTGAGGATTGAGGATTGAGGATTGAAGATTGAATATTGATGATAGAAGGTTGAGGATTGAGGATTGAAGATTGAGGATTGAGGATTGAGGATTGACGATTGAGGATGAGGTCTGAGGATTGACGATTGAAGATTGAGTATTGAGGATTGAAGATTGATGATTGAGTGTTGAGGATTGAAGATTGAGGATTGAGGATTGAGGATTGAGGATTGAGGATTGAGGATTGAAGATTGAGGATTGGGGATTGAAGATTGAGTATTGAGTATTCAAGATTGAGGATTGATGACTGAGGATTGAGGATTGAGGACTGATGATTGCGGATTGAGGATTGAAGATTGAGTATTGAGGATTGAATATTGAGGATTGAGGATTGAGTATTGAGGATTGAAGATTGAGTATTGAGGATAGAAGATTGAGGATTGAGGAATGAGGATTGAGGATTGAGGATTGAGGATTGAGGATTGAGGATTGAAGATTGAGTATTGAGGATTGAATATTGAGGATTGTGGATTGAGGATTGAGGATTGAGGATTGAAGATTAAGGATTGGGGATTGAGGATTGACGATTGAGGATTGAGTATTGAGGATTAAGAATTGAGGATTGAGGATTGAGGATTGAGGATTGACGATTGAGGACTGAGTATTGAGGATTGAAAATTGAGGATTGAGGATTGATGATTGAAGATTCAGTATTGAGGATTGAAGATTGAGTATTGAGAATTGAGGATTGAGGATTGACTATGAGGGCTGAGGGTTGAGGATTGCGGTTTGAGGACTGAGGACTGGGGATTGAGGATTGAGAATTGAGGATTGAAGATTTAGGATTGAAGATTGAGGACTGGGTATTGAGGATTGAAGAATGAGGATTGAGGATTGAGGATTGAGGATTGAGGATTGAAGATTGAGGATTGAGGATTGAGGATTGAGGATTGAAGAATGAGGATTGAGGATTGAGGATTGAGGATTGAAGATTGATTATTGAGGATTGAATATTGAGGATTGAGGATTGAGGATTGAGGATTGAGGATGAGAGCTGAGCGTTGAGGATTGAGGTTTGAGGACTGAGGACTGAGGATTGAGTATTGAGACTTGAGGATTGAGGATTGAGTATTGAGGATTGAAGATTGAGGATTGGGTATTGAGGATTGAACATTGAGGATTGAGGATTGAGGATTGAGGACTGAAGATTGAGGATTGAAGATTTAGTATTGACGATTGAAGACTGAGGATTGAGGATTGAGTGTTGAGGATTGAGGACGAGGACTGACGGTTAAGGATTGAGGCTTGTGGATTGTGGATTGAGGATTGAGGACTGAGGATTGAGGATTGAGGACTGAGCATTGAGGATTGAAGATTGAGGACTGGGGATTGAGAATTGAAGATTGAGGATTAAGGATTGAGCATTGGGGATTGGTGATCTATGATTGGAGATTGATTATTGAGGATTGAAGATTGGTGGTTGAGGATTCAGGATTGAGAATTGAGAATTGAGGATGGGGACTGAGGGTTGAGGATTGAGGTTTGAGGAACGAGGATTGAGGATTGAGGATTGAGGACAGATGACTGAGAATTGAGGATTGAGGATTGATGATTGCGGATTGAGGGTTGAAGATTGAGTATTGAGGATTGACAATTGAGGATTGAGGATTGAGTATTGAGGATTGAAGATTGAGTATTGAGGATTGAAGATTGAGGATTGAGGATTGAGGGTTGAGGATTGAGGATTGAGGATTGAGGATTGAGGGTTGAGGATAGAGGATTGAAGATTGAGGATTGGGTACTGAGTGTTGAGGGTTGAGTGATGAGGATTGATGTTTGTGGATAGAGATTCGAAGATTGCAGATTGAGAATTTAGTGTTGAGAGCTGTGAATTGATGATATTCTATTGAGGATTGAGGATTGACAACTGATTGTTGAGGTCTGAAGTCTGAAGGTTGAGGACTGAGGATTGAGTATTCAGGACTGAGGTTTGAGGACTGAGGATTGAGGATTGAGGATTGAGGCTTGAGGATTGAGGATTGAGGATTGAAGATTGAGGATTGTGGATTGAGGATTGAGGATTGAGGATTGAAGATTGAGTATTGGGGACTGAGTGTTGAGGGTTGAGTGATGAGAATTGATGTTTGTGGATAGAGATTTGAAGATTGCAGATTGAGTATTGCGTATGGAAAACTCTGAACTGAGGATACTCTATTGAGGATTGAGGATTGACAACTGATTGTTGAGGACTGACGGCTGAAGATAGAGGTTTCAGGATTGAGGATTCAGGATTGTGGTTTGAGGACTGAGGATTGAGGTTTGAGGATTGAGGATTGAGGATTGAGGATTGAGGATTGAGGATTGAAGATTGAGGATTGAGGATTGAGGAATGAACATTGAGCATTGAGGATTGAGGATTGAAGATTGAGGATTGGGTATTGAGGATTGAACATTGAGGATTGAGGATTGAGGATCGAGGATTGAGGATTGAGGATTGAGGATTGAAGATTGAATATTGATGATTGAAGATTGAGGATTGAGGATTGAGGGTAGTGGATTGAGGACGAGGACTGAGGGTTGAGTATTGATGCTTGAGGTCTGAGGATTGAGGATTGAGGATTGAGAATTGGGGATTGAGGATTGAGGATTGAAGATTGAGGATTGGGTATTGAGGATTGAAGAATGAGGACTGAGGATTGAGGATTGAGGATTGAGGATTGAAGATTGAGTATTGAGGATTGAAGATTGAGGATTGAGGATTGAGGATTGAACATTGAGGACTGACTGTTGAGGGTTGAGTGATGAGAATTGATGTTTGTGGATAGAGATTTGAAGATTGCAGATTGAGTATTGTGAATCGAAAACTGCGAATTGAGGGTATTCTATTGAGGATTGAGGATTGTCACCTGATTGTTGAGGACAGAGGGCTGAAGATTGAGGATTCAGGATTGAGGATTCAGAATTGAGGTTTGAGGTCTGAGGATTGAGGATTGAGGATTGAAGATTGAGTATTGAGGATTGAAGATTGAGGACTAGGGATTGAGGATTGAAGATTGGGTATTAAGGATTGAGGATTGGGGATTGGGGATCTAGGATTGGAGATTGATTATTGAGGATTGAAGATTGAGGACTGGGTATTGAGGATAGAAGAATGAGGATTAAGGATTGAGGATTGAGGATTGAGGATTGAAGATTGAGGATTGAGGATTGAGGATTGAGGATTGTAGATTGAGTATTGAGGATTGAAGATTGAGGATTGGGGATTGAGGATTGAGGATTGAGGATTGAAGATTGAGGATTGGGGACTGAGTGTTGAGGGTTGAGTGATGAGAATTGATGTTTGTGGATAGAGATTTGAAGATTGCAGATTGAGTATTGCGTATGGAAAACTCTGAACTGAGGATATTCTATTGAGGATTGAGGATTGACAACTGATTGTTGAGGACTGAAGGCTGAAGATTGAGGTTTCAGGATTGAGGATTCAGGATTGTTGTTTGAGGACTGAGGATTGAGGTTTGAGGATTGATGATTGAGGATTGAGGTTTGAGGACTGAGGATTGAGGGTTGAGGATTGAGGATTGAGGATTGAGGATTGACGCTTGAGGATTGATGGTTGAGGATGGAGGATTGAAGAGAGAGGACTGAGTGTTGAGGATTGAGTGTTGAGAATTGATGTTTGAGGATTGAGATTGGATTATTGAATATTGTGGATTGAGTATTGAACCATGAGAATTCAGGATATTCTATTGAGTATTGAGAATTGAGTATTGATGGTTGAGTATTGAGGAATGATGGTTGAGGGTTGTGTGTTGAATATTGAGGATTGAGGATTGAGGATTGAGGACTGAAGATTGAGGATTGAAGATTTAGTATTGACGATTGAAGACTGAGGATTGAGGATTGAGTGTTGAGGATTGAGGACGAGGACTGACGGTTGAGGATTGAGGTTTGTTAATTGTGGATTGAGGATTGAGGACTGAGGATTGGGGATTGAGGATTGAGGATTGAGGATTGAAGATTGAGGATTGGGGATTGAGGATTGAGGATTGAGGATTGAGGATTGAAAATTAAGGATTGGGGATTGAGGATTGACGATTGAGGATTGAGTATTGAGGACTAAGAACTGAGGATTGAGGATTGGGGACTGAGAGCTGAGGGTTGAGTGATGGGAATTGATGTTTGTGGATAGAGATTTAAAGATTGCAGATTGAGTATTGAGTATTGAAAACTGTGAATTGATGATATTCTACTGAGGATTGAGAATTGACAACTGATTGTTGAGGATTTAGGTCTGAAGATTGAGGATTCAGGATTGAGGATTCAGGATTGAGGTTTGAGGACTGAGGATTGAGGATTGGCTATTGCGGATTGAACATTGAGGATTGAGGATTGAGGATTGAGGACTGAGGACTGAGGACTGAAGATTGAATATTGATGATTGAAGATTGAGGATTGGGGATTGAGGATTGAGGATTGAGGATTGAGGATTGAAAATTAAGGATTGGGGATTGAGGATTGACGATTGAGGATTGAGTATTGAGGATTAGGAACTGAGGATTGAGGATTGGGGACTGAGAGCTGAGGGTTGAGTGATGGGAATTGATGTTTGTGGATAGAGATTTAAAGATTGCAGATTGAGTATTGAGTATTGAAAACTGTGAATTGATGATATTCTACTGAGGATTGAGAATTGACAACAGATTGTTGAGGATTTAGGTCTGAAGATTGAGGATTCAGGATTGAGAATTCAGGAATGAGGTTTGAGGACTGAGGATTGAGGATTGGCTATTGCGGATTGAACATTGAGGATTGAGGATTGAGGATTGAGGACTGAGGACTGAGGACTGAAGATTGAATATTGATGATTGAAGATTGAGGATTGAGGATTGAGGGCTGTGGATTGAGGACGAGGACTGAGGGTTGAGTATTGATGTTTGAGGTCTGAGGATTGAGGATTGAGGATTGAGAATTGAGGATTGTGGATTGAGGATACAAGATTGAGGATTGGGTATTGAGGATTGAAGAATGAGGATTGAGGATTGAGGATTGAGGATTGAGGATTGAAGCTTGAGTATTGAGGATAGAAGATTGAGGATTGAGGAATGACGATTGAGGATTGAGGATTGAGGATTGAGGGTTGAGGATTGAAGATTGAGTATTGAGGATTGAATATTGAGGATTGTGGATTGAGGATTGAGGATTGAGGATTGAAGATTAAGGATTGGGGATTGAGGATTGACGATTGAGGATTGAGTATTGAGGATTAAGAATTGAGGATTGAGGATTGAGGATTGAGGATTGACGATTGAGGACTGAGTATTGAGGATTGAAAATTGAGGATTGAGGATTGATGATTGAAGATTCAGTATTGAGGATTGAAGATTGAGTATTGAGAATTGAGGATTGAGGATTGACTATGAGGGCTGAGGGTTGAGGATTGCGGTTTGAGGACTGAGGACTGGGGATTGAGGATTGAGAATTGAGGATTGAAGATTTAGGATTGAAGATTGAGGACTGGGTATTGAGGATTGAAGAATGAGGATTGAGGATTGAGGATTGAGGATTGAGGATTGAAGATTGAGGATTGAGGATTGAGGATTGAGGATTGAAGAATGAGGATTGAGGATTGAGGATTGAGGATTGAAGATTGATTATTGAGGATTGAATATTGAGGATTGAGGATTGAGGATTGAGTATTGAGGATGAGAGCTGAGCGTTGAGGATTGAGGTTTGAGGACTGAGGACTGAGGATTGAGTATTGAGACTTGAGGATTGAGGATTGAGTATTGAGGATTCAAGATTGAGGATTGGGTATTGAGGATTGAACATTGAGGATTGAGGATTGAGGATTGAGGACTGAAGATTGAGGATTGAAGATTTAGTATTGACGATTGAAGACTGAGGATTGAGGATTGAGTGTTGAGGATTGAGGACGAGGACTGACGGTTAAGGATTGAGGCTTGTGGATTGTGGATTGAGGATTGAGGACTGAGGATTGAGGATTGAGGACTGAGCATTGAGGATTGAAGATTGAGGACTGGGGATTGAGAATTGAAGATTGAGGATTAAGGATTGAGCATTGGGGATTGGTGATCTAGGATTGGAGATTGATTATTGAGGATTGAAGATTGGGGGTTGAGGATTCAGGATTGAGAATTGAGAATTGAGGATGGGGACTGAGGGTTGAGGATTGAGGTTTGAGGAACGAGGATTGAGGATTGAGGATTGAGGACAGATGACTGAGGATTGAGGATTGAGGATTGATGATTGCGGATTGAGGATTGAAGATTGAGTATTAAGGATTGACTATTGAGGATTGAGGATTGAGTATTGAGGATTGAAGATTGAGTATTGAGGATTGAAGATTGAGGATTGAGGATTGAGGGTTGAGGATTGAGGATTGAGGATTGAGGATTGAGGGTTGAGGATAGAGGATTGAAGATTGAGGATTGGGTACTGAGTGTTGAGGGTTGAGTGATGAGGATTGATGTTTGTGGATAGAGATTCGAAGATTGCAGATTGAGAATTTAGTGTTGAAAGCTGTGAATTGATGATATTCTGTTGAGGATTGAGGATTGACAACTGATTGTTGAGGTCTGAATTCTGAAGGTTGAGGACTGAGGATTGAGTATTCAGGAGTGAGGTTTGAGGACTGAGGATTGAGGATTGAGGATTGAGGCTTGAGGATTGAGGATTGAGGATTGAAGATTGAGGATTGTGGATTGAGGATTGAGGATTGAGGATTGAAGATTGAGTATTGGGGACTGAGTGTTGAGGGTTGAGTGATGAGAATTGATGTTTGTGGATAGAGATTTGAAGATTGCAGATTGAGTATTGCGTATGGAAAACTCTGAACTGAGGATATTCTATTGAGGATTGAGGATTGACAACTGATTGTTGAGGACTGACGGCTGAAGATAGAGGTTTCAGGATTGAGGATTCAGGATTGTGGTTTGAGGACTGAGGATTGAGGTTTGAGGATTGAGGATTGAGGATTGAGGATTGAGGATTGAGGATTGAAGATTGAGGATTGAGGATTGAGGAATGAACATTGAGCATTGAGGATTGAGGATTGAAGATTGAGGATTGGGTATTGAGGATTGAACATTGAGGATTGAGGATTGAGGATCGAGGATTGAGGATTGAGGATTGAGGATTGAAGATTGAATATTGATGATTGAAGATTGAGGATTGAGGATTGAGGGTAGTGGATTGAGGACGAGGACTGAGGGTTGAGTATTGATGCTTGAGGTCTGAGGATTGAGGATTGAGGATTGAGAATTGGGGATTGAGGATTGAGGATTGAAGATTGAGGATTGGGTATTGAGGATTGAAGAATGAGGACTGAGGATTGAGGATTGAGGATTGAGGATTGAAGATTGAGTATTGAGGATTGAAGATTGAGGATTGAGGATTGAGGATTGAACATTGAGGACTGAGTGTTGAGGGTTGAGTGATGAGAATTGATGTTTGTGGATAGAGATTTGAAGATTGCAGATTGAGTATTGTGTATCGAAAACTGCGAATTGAGGATATTCTATTGAGGATTGAGGATTGTCACCTGATTGTTGAGGACAGAGGGCTGAAGATTGAGGATTCAGGATTGAGGATTCAGAATTGAGGTTTGAGGTCTGAGGATTGAGGATTGAGGATTGAAGATTGAGTATTGAGGATTGATGATTGAGGACTAGGGTTTGAGGATTGAAGATTGAGTATTAAGGATTGAGGATTGGGGAATGGGGATCTAGGATTGGAGATTGATTATTGAGGATTGAAGATTGAGGACTGGGTATTGAGGATAGAAGAATGAGGATTGAGGATTGAGGATTGAGGATTGAGGATTGAAGATTGAGGATTGAGGATTGAGGATTGAGGATTGAAGATTGAGTATTGAGGATTGAAGACTGAGGATTGGGGATTGAGGATTGAGGATTGAGGATTGAAGATTGAGGATTGGGGACTGAGTGTTGAGGGTTGAGTGATGAGAATTGATGTTTGTGGATAGAGATTTGAAGATTGCAGATTGAGTATTGCGTATGGAAAACTCTGAACTGAGGATATTCTATTGAGGATTGAGGATTGACAACTTATTGTTGAGGACTGAAGGCTGAAGATTGAGGTTTCAGGATTGAGGATTCAGGATTGTGGTTTGAGGACTGAGGATTGAGGTTTGAGGATTGATGATTGAGGATTGAGGTTTGAGGACTGAGGATTGAGGGTTGAGGGTTGAGGATTGACGCTTGAGGATTGATGGTTGAGGATGGAGGATTGGAGAGAGAGGACTGAGTGTTGAGGATTAAGTGTTGAGAATTGATGTTTGAGGATTGAGATTTGATTATTGAATATTGTGGATTGAGTATTGAAACATGAGAATTCAGGATATTCTATTGAGCATTGAGAATTGATTATTGATGGTTGAGTATTGAGGATTGATGGTTGAGGGTTGTGTGTTGAATATTGAGGATTGAGGATTGAGGATTGAGGACTGAAGATTGAGGATTGAAGATTTAGTATTGACGATTGAAGACTGAGGATTGAGGATTGAGTGTTGAGGATTGAGGACGAGGACTGACGGTTGAGGATTGAGGTTTGTGGATTGTGGATTGAGGATTGAGGACTGAGGATTGAGGATTGAGGACTGAGAATTGAGGATTGAAGATTGAGGACTGGGGATTGAGGATTGAAGATTGAGGATTAAGGATTGAGCATTGGGGATTGGTGATCTAGGATTGGAGATTGATTATTGAGGATTGAAGATTGAGGGTTGAGGATTCAGGATTGAGAATTGAGAATTGAGGATGGGGACTGAGGGTTGAGGATTGAGGTTTGAGGAACGAGGATTGAGGATTGAGGATTGAGGACAGATGACTGACGATTGCGTATTGAAGATTGAGGATTGATGACTGACGATTGCGAATTGAGGATTGATGATTGCGGATTGAGGATTGAAGATTGAGTATTGAGGATTGAATATTGAGGATTGAGGATTGACAATTGATTGTTGAGGACTGAGGGCAGAAGATTGAGGATTCAGGATTGAGGATTCAGAATTGAGGTTTGAGGAATGAGGATTGAGGATTGAAGATTGATTATTGAGGATTGAACATTGAGGATTGAGGATTGAGGGTCGAGGATTGAGGATTGAGGATTGAGTATTGAAGATTGAATATTGATGATTGAAGATTGAGGATTGAGGATTGAGGGTAGTAGATTGAGGACGAGGACTGAGGGTTGAGTATTGATGCTTGAGTTCTGAGGATTGAGGATTCAGGATTGAGTATTGGGGATTGAGGATTGAGGATTGAAGATTGAGGATTGGGTATTGAGGATTGAAGAATGAGGACTGAGGATTGAGGATTGAGGATTGAGGATTGAAGATTGAGTATTGAGGATTGAAGATTGAGGATTGAGGATTGAGGATTGAACATTGAGGACTGAGTGTTGAGGGTTGAGTGATGAGAATTGATGTTTGTGGATAGAGATGTGAAGATTGCAGATTGAGTATTGTGTATCGAAAACTGCGAATTGAGGATATTCTATTGAGGATTGAGGATTGTCACCTGATTGTTGAGGACAGAGGGCTGAAGATTGAGGACTCAGGATTGAGGATTCAGAATTGAGGTTTGAGGTCTGAGGATTGAGGGTTGAGGATTGAAGATTGAGTACTGAGGATTGAAGATTGAGGACTAGGGATTGAGGATTGAAGATTGAGTATTAAGGATTGAGGATTGGGGATTGGGGATCTAGGATTGGAGATTGATTATTGATGATTGAAGATTGAGGACTGGGTATTGAGGAGAGAAGAATGAGGATTGAGGATTGAGGATTGAGGATTGAGGATTGAGGATTGAGGACTGAGGACTGAGGATTGAGTGTTGAGGATTGAGGGTTGAGGATTGTGGATTGACGATTGAGGATTGAGGATGAGGGCTGAGGTTTGAGGTTTGAGGTTTGAGTATTGAATCGTGAGAATTCAGGATATTCTATTGAGTATTGAGGATTGAGGATTGAGGATTGAGGATTGAGTATTGAGGATGAGAGCTGTGCGTTGAGGATTGAGGTTTGAGGACTGTGGACTGAGGATTGAGGATTGAGAATTGAGGATTGAGGATTGAGTATTGAAGATTGAGAATTGAGGTTTGAAGGCTGAGGATTGAGGAATGAGGATTGTGGATTGAGGATGAGGGCTGAGGGTAGATGGTTGAGGTTTTAGCACTGAGGAATGAGGATTGAGGATTGAGAATTGAGGATTTAGGATTGAGGATTGAAGATTGAGGATTGGGTATTGAGTATTGAAGAATGAGGATTGAGGATTGAGGATTGAGGATTGAAGATTGAGGATTGGGGATCGAGGATTGACGATTGGGGATTGAGTATTGAGGATTAAGAATTGAGGATTGAGGATTGGGGACTGAGAGCTGAGGGTTGAGTGATGGGAATTGATGTTTGTGGATAGAGATTTAAAGATTGCAGATTGAGTATTGAGTATTGAAAACTGTGAATTGATGATATTCTGTTGAGGATTGAGAATTGACAACAGATTGTTGAGGATTTAGGTCTGAAGATTGAGGATTCAGGATTGAGGATTCAGGATTGAGGTTTGAGGACTGAGGATTGAGGATTGGCTATTGCGGATTGAACATTGAGGATTGAGGATTGAGGATTGAGGACTGAGGATTGAGGACTGAAGATTGAATATTGATGATTGAAGATTGAGGATTGAGGATTGAGGGCTGTGGATTGAGGACGAGGACTGAGGGTTGAGTACTGATGTTTGAGGTCTGAGGATTTAGGATTGAGGGTTGAGAATTGAGGATTGTGGATTGAGGATACAAGATTGAGGATTGGGTATTGAGGATTGAAGAATGAGGATTGAGGATTGAGGATTGAGGATTGAGGATTGAAGATTGAGTATTGAGGATAGAAGATTGAGGATTGAGGAATGAGTATTGAGGATTGAGGATTGAGGATTGAGGATTGAGGATTGAAGATTGAGTATTGAGGATTGAATATTGAGGATTGTGGATTGAGGATTGAGGATTGAGGATTGAAGTTTAAGGATTGGGGATTGAGGATTGACGATTGAGGATTGAGTATTGAGGATTAAGAATTGAGGATTGAGGATTGAGGATTGAAGATTCAGTATTGAGGATTGAAGATTGAGGATTGAGGATTGAGGATTGAGGATTGACTATGAGGGCTGAGGGTTGAGGATTGTGGTTTGAGGACTGAGGACTGAGGATTGAGGATTGAGAATTGAGGATTCAGGATTGAGGATTGAAGATAGAGGATTGGGTATTGAGGATTGAAGAATGAGGATTGAGGATTGAGGATTGAGGATTGAGGATTGAGGATTGAGGATTGATGATTGAGGATTGAGGATTGAGGATTGAAGATTGAAGATTGAGGATTGGGTATTGAGGATTGAACATTGAGGATTGAGGATTGAGGATTGAGGATTGAAGATTGAGTATTGAGGATTGAAGATTGAGGATTGAGGATTGAGGTTTGAGGATTGAGAATGAGGACTGAGGTTTGACGATTGAAGATTGAGTATTGAGGATTGAAGATTGATGATTGAGTGTTGAGGATTGAAGATTGAGGATTGAGGATTGAGGATTGAGTATTGAGGATTGAGGATTGAAGATTGAGGATTGGGGATTGAAGATTGAGTATTGAGTATTCAAGATTGAGGATTGATGACTGAGGATTGAGGATTGAGGATTGATGATTGCGGATTGAGGATTGAAGATTGATTATTGAGGATTGACTATTGAGGATTGAGGATTGAGTATTGAGGATTGAAGATTGAGTATTGAGGATTGAAGATTGAGGATTGAGGATTGAGGATTGAGGATTGAGGATTGGGGATTGAGGATTGAGGATTGAGGATAGAGGATTGAAGATTGAGGGTTGGGTACTGAGTGTTGAGGGTTGAGTGATGAGGATTGATGTTTGTGGATAGAGATTCGAAGATTGCAGATTGAGAATTTAGTGTTGAAAGCTGTGAATTGATGATATTCTATTGAGGATTGAGGATTGACAACTGATTGTTGAGGTCTGAAGTCTGAAGGTTGAGGACTGAGGATTGAGGATTCAGGATTGAGGTTTGAGGACTGAGAATTGAGGATTGAGGATTGAGGCTTGAGGATTGAGGATTGAGGATTGAAGATTGAGGATTGTGGATTGAGGATTGAGGATTGAGGATTGAAGATTGAGTATTGGGGACTGAGTGTTGAGGGTTGAGTGATGAGAATTGATGTTTGTGGATAGAGATTTGAAGATTGCAGATTGAGTATTGCGTATGGAAAACTCTGAACTGAGGATATTCTATTGAGGATTGAGGATTGACAACTGATTGTTGAGGACTGAGGGCTGACGATTGAGGTTTCAGGATTGAGGATTCAGGACTGTGGTTTGAGGACTGAGGATTGAGGTTTGAGGATTGAGGATTGAGGATTGAGGATTGAGGATTGAGGATTGAAGATTGAGGATTGAGGATTGAGGATTGAACATTGAGGATTGGGGATTGAAGATTGAGGATTGGGTATTGAGGATTGAACATTGAGGATTGAGGATTGAGGATCGTGGATTGAGGATTGAGGATTGAAGATTGAATATTGATGATTGAAAATTGAGGATTGAGGATTGAGGGTAGTTGATTCAGGACGAGGACTGAGGGTTGAGTATTGATGTTTGAGGTCTGAGGATTGAGGATTGAGGATTGGGGATTGGGGATCTAGGATTGGAGACTGATTATTGAGGATTGAAGATTGAGGGTTGAGGATTGAGGATCGAGAATTGAGAATTGAAGATTGAGGATAGAGGATTGAGGATTGAGGATTGAGGACTGAGGACTGAGGATTGAGTGCTGAGGATTGAGGGTTGAGGATTGAGTATTGAGGATTGAGGATTGAGGATGAGGGCTGAGGTTTGAGGTTTGAGGTTTGAGTATTGAATCGTGAGAATTCAGGATATTCTATTGAGTATTGAGAATTGAGGATTGAGGATTGAGGATTGAGGATTGAGGATTGAGGATGAGAGCTGAGCGTTGAGGATTGAGGTTTGAGGACTGTGGACTGAGGATTGAGGATTGAGAATTGAGGAGCGAGGATTGAGTATTGAAGATTGAGAATTGAGGATTGAAGGTTGAGGATTGAGGAATGAGGATTGAGGATTGAGGATGAGGGCAGAGGGTTGATGGTTGAGGTTTTAGGACTGAGGACTGAGGATTGAGGATTGAGAATTGAGGATTTAGGATTGAGGATTGAAGATTGAGGATTGTGTATTGAGGATTGAAGAATGAGGATTGAGGATTGAGGATTGAGGATTGAAGATTGAGGATTGGGGATTGAGGATTGAGGATTGAGGACTGAGGACTGAGGATTGAGTGCTGAGGATTGAGGGTTGAGGATTGAGTATTGAGGATTGAGGATTGAGGATGAGGGCTGAGGTTTGAGGTTTGAGGTTTGAGTATTGAATCGTGAGAATTCAGGATATTCTATTGAGTATTGAGAATTGAGGATTGAGGATTGAGGATTGAGGATTGAGGATTGAGGATGAGAGCTGAGCGTTGAGGATTGAGGTTTGAGGACTGTGGACTGAGGATTGAGGATTGAGAATTGAGGAGCGAGGATTGAGTATTGAAGATTGAGAATTGAGGATTGAAGGTTGAGGATTGAGGAATGAGGATTGAGGATTGAGGATGAGGGCAGAGGGTTGATGGTTGAGGTTTTAGGACTGAGGACTGAGGATTGAGGATTGAGAATTGAGGATTTAGGATTGAGGATTGAAGATTGAGGATTGTGTATTGAGGATTGAAGAATGAGGATTGAGGATTGAGGATTGAGGATTGAAGATTGAGGATTGGGGATTGAGGATTGAGGATTGAGGATTGAAGATTGAGGATTGGGGACTGAGTGTTGAGGGTTGAGTGATGAGAATTGATGTTTGTGGATAGAGATTTGAAGTTTGCAGATTGAATATTGCGTATGGAAAACTCTGAACTGAGGATATTCTATTGAGGATTGAGGATTGACAACTGATTGTTGAGGACTGAGGGCTGAAGATTGAGGTTTCAGGATTGAGGATTCAGGATTGTGGTTTGAGGACTGAGGATTGAGGTTTGAGGATTGAGGATTGAGGATTGAGGATATAGGATTGATGATTGAAGATTGAGGATTGAGGATTGAGGATTGAACATTGAGGATTGAGGATTGAAGACTGAGGATTGGGTATTGAGTATTGAACATTGAGGATTGAGGATTGAGGATCGTGGATTGAGGATTCAGGATTGAAGATTGAATATTGATGATTGAAAATTGAGGATTGAGGATTGAGGGTAGTGGATTGAGGACGAGGACTGAGGGTTGAGTATTGATGTTTGAGGTCTGAGGATTGAGGATTGAGGATTGAGAATTGGGGAATGAGGATTGAGGATTGAAGATTGAGGATTGGGTATTGAGGGTAGTGGTTTGAGGACGAGGACTGAGGGTTGAGTATTGATGTTTGAGGTCTGAGGATTGAGGATTGAGGATTGAGAATTGTGGATTGACGATTGAGGATTGAGGATGAGGGCTGAGGTTTGAGGTTTGAGGTTTGAGTATTGAATCGTGAGAATTCAGGATATTCTATTGAGTATTGAGGATTGAGGATTGAGGATTGAGGATGGAGGAGTGAGGATGAGAGCTGTGCGTTGAGGATTGAGGTTTGAGGACTGTGGACTGAGGATTGAGGATTGAGAATTGAGAATTGAGGATTGAGTATTGAAGATTGAGAATTGAGGATTGAAGGTTGAGGATTGAGGAATGAGGATGGAGGATTGAGGATGAGGGCTGAGGGTGGATGGTTGAGGTTTTAGGACTGAGGACTGAGGATTGAGGATTGAGAATTGAGAATTTAGGATTGAGGATTGAAGATTGAGGATTGGGTATTGAGTATTGAAGAATGAGGATTGAGGATTGAGGATTGAGGATTGAAGATTGAGGATTGGGAATTGAGGATTGAGGATTGAGGATTGAAAATTAAGGATTGGGGATTGAGGATTGACGATTGAGGATTGAGTATTGAGGATTAAGAATTGAGGATTGAGGATTGAAGATTGAAGATTGAGGATTGGGGACTGAGAGCTGAGGGTTGAGTGATGAGAATTGATGTTTGTGGATAGAGATTTAAAGATTGCAGATTGAGTATTGAGTATTGAAAACTGTGAATTGATGATATTCTATTGAGGATTGAGAATTGACAACTGATTGTTGAGGACTTAGGTCTGAAGATTGAGGATTCAGGATTGAGGATTCAGGATTGAGGTTTGAGGACTGAGGATTGAGGATTGGCTATTGCGGATTGAACATTGAGGATTGAGGATTGAGGATTGAGGACTGAGGATTGAGGACTGAAGATTGAATATTGATGATTGAAGATTGAGGATTGAGGATTGAGGGCTGTGGATTGAGGACGAGGACTGAGGGTTGAGTATTGATGTTTGAGGTCTGAGGATTGAGGATTGAGGATTGAGAATTGAGGATTGAGGATTGAGGATTCAAGATTGAGGATTGGGTATTGAGGATTGAAGAATGAGGATTGAGGATTGAGGATTGAGGATTGAAGATTGAGTATCGAGGATAGAAGATTGAGGATTGAGGAATGAGGATTGAGGATTGAGGATTGAGGATTGAGGATTGAGAATTGAAGATTGAGTATTGAGGATTGAATATTGAGGATTGTGGATTGAGGATTGAGGATTGAAGATTCAGTATTGAGGATTGAAGATTGAGGATTGAGGATTGAGGATTGAGTATTGACTATGAGTGCTGAGGGTTGAGGATTGTGGTTTGAGGACTGAGGACTGAGGATTGAGGATTGAGAATTGAGGTTTCAGGATTGAGGATTGAAGATAGAGGATTGGGTATTGAGGATTGGAGAATGAGGATTGAGGATTGAGGATTGAGGATTGAGGATTGAAGATTGAGGATTGAGGATTGAGTATGGAGGATTGAAGATTGGGTATTTAGGATTGAATATTGAGGATTGAGGATTGAGGATTGGAGATTGAGGACTGAGTGTTGAGGGTTGTGTGATGAGCATTGATGGTTGAGGGTTGTGTGTTGAATATTGAGGATTGGCGGATTGAGTATTGAAGATTGAGGACTGAGGACTGAGGATTGAGTGTTGAGGATTGAGGATTGAGTATTGATGATACAGGATTGAAGTTTGAGTATTGATGATTGAAGATTGCGGATTGATTATTAAGGGTTGAGGATTGAGGGCGAGGACTGAGGGTTGAGGATTGAGGACTGAGGGTTGAGGACTGAGGACTGAGGATTGAGCGCTGAGGATTGAGGGTTGAGGATTTAGGATTGAGGATTGAAGATTGAAGATTGAGGATTGATGATTGAGGATTTAGGATTGAGGATTGAGGATTGAGGACTGAGGATTGAGGGTTGAGGATTCAGGAATGAGGATTGAGGATTGAGGATTGAGGATTGAGGATTGAAGATTGATTATTGAGGATTGAAGATTGAGGATTGAGTATTGAGGATTGAGGATTGAGGATTGAATATTGAGGATTGGGGATTGAGTGTTGAGGGTTGAGTGATGAGAATTAATGTTTGTGGATAGAGATTTCAAGATTGCAGATTGAGCATCGAGTATTGAAAACTGTGAATTGAGGATATTCTATTGAGGATTAAGGATTGACAATTGATTGTCGAGGACTGAGGGCTGAAGATTGAGGATTCAGGATTGAGGATTCAGAATTGAGGTTTGAGGACTGAGGATTGAGGATTGAATATTGAGTGTTGAGGATTGAAGATTGAGGATTGAGGATTGAGGATGGAGGATTGAAGAAAGAGGACTGAGTGTTGAGGATTGAGTGTTGAGAATTGATGTTTGAGGGTTGAGATTTGATTATTGATTTTTGTGGATTGAGTATTGAACGATGAGAATTCAGGGTATTCTATTGAGTATTGAGAATTGAGGATTGATGGTTGAGTATTGAGGATTGATAGTTGAGGGTTGTGTGTTGAATACTGAGGATTGAGGATTGAGGATTGAGGATTTAGAATTGAGGATTGAGGATTGAAGATTGAGGATTGGGGATTGAGGATTGACGATTGAGGATTGAGTATTGACGATTGAGAATTGAGGGTTGAGGATTGAAGATTGAGTATTGATGATTGAAGATTGAGGATTGAGGATTGGGGATTGAGGTTTGAGGACTGAGGATTGAGGATTGAGGATTGATCATTGAGGATTGAGGACAGAGGATTGAGGTTTGAGGATTGAGGGTTGAGGATTGAAGATTGAGGATTGAGGATTGACGCTTGAGGATTGATGGTTGAGGATGGAGGATTGAAGAGAGAGGACTGAGTGTTGAGGATTGAGTGTTGAGAATTGATGTTTGAGGATTGAGATTTGATTATTGAATATTGTGGATTGAGTATTGAACCATGAGAATTCAGGATATTCTATTGAGTATTGAGAATTGAGTATCGATGGTAGAGTATTGAGGATTGATGGTTGAGGGTTGTGTGTTGAATATTGAGGATTGAGGATTGAGGATTGAGGACTGAAGATTGAGGATTGAAGATTTAGTATTGACGATTGAAGACTGAGGATTGAGGATTGAGTGTTGAGGATTGAGGACGAGGACTGACGGTTGAGGATTGAGGTTTGTGGATTGAGGATTGAGGATTGAGGACTGAGGATTGAGGATTGAGGACTTAGCATTGAGGATTGAGGATTGAGGATTGAGGGCAGAGGATTGACGATTGAGTATTGAAGATTGAGGATTGATGACTGACGATTGAGAATTGAGGATTGATGATTGCGGATTGAGGATTGAAGGTTGAGTATTGAGGATTGAATATTGAGGATTGAGGATTGAGGGTTGAGGATTGAAGATTGAGAATTGAGGATTGAAGTTTGAGTATTGATGATTGAAGATTGCGGATTGATTATTAAGGGTTGAGGATTGAGGGCGAGGACTGAGGGTTGAGGATTGAGGACTGAGGGTTGAGGATTGAGGATTGAGCATTGAGGATTGAACATTGAGGATTGGTGATTGAGGATTGTCGATTGAGGATTGAGTACTGAGGATTGAGAATTGAGGATTGAGGATTGCAGATTGAGTATTGAGGATTGACGGTTGAGGATTGAGGATTGATGTTTGAGGATTGACGATGAGGGCTGAGGGTTGAGGATTGAGGATTGAGGACTGAGGACTGAGGATTGAGTGTTGAGGATTGAGGGTTGAGGATTGTGAATTGAGGATTGAAGATTGAATATTGATGATTGAAGATTGAGGATTGAGGATTGAGGGCTGTGGATTGAGGACGAGGACTGAGGGTTGAGTATTGATGTTTAAGGTCTGAGGATTGAGGATTGAGGATTGAGAATTGAGGATTGAGGATTGAGGATTGAGGATTCAAGATTGAGGATTGGGTATTGAGGATTGAAGAATGAGGATTGAGGATTGAGGATTGAGGATTGAGGATTGAAGATTGAGCATTGAGGATAGAAGATTGAGGATTGAGGAATGAGGATTGAGGATTGAGGATTGAGGATTGAGGATCGAGGATTGAAGATTGAGTATTGAGGATTGAATATTGAGGATTGTGGATTGAGGATTGAGGATTGAGGATTGAGGATTGAAGATTGAATATTGATGATAGAAGGTTGAGGATTGAGGATTGAGGATTGAGGATTGACGATTGAGGACTGAGTATTGAGGATTGAAAATTGAGGATTGAGGATTGAGGATTGAAGATTCAGTATTGAGGATTGAAGATTGAGTATTGAGAATTGAGGATTGAGGATTGACTATGAGGGCTGAGGGTTGATGATTGCGGTTTGAGGACTGAGGCTTGAGGATTGAGGATTGAGGATTGAGAATTGAGAATTGAGGATGGGGACTGAGGGTTGAGGATTGAGGTTTGAGGAACGAGGATTGAGGATTGAGGATTGAGGGCAGAGGATTGACGATTGAGTATTAAAGATTGAGGATTGATGACTGACGATTGAGAATTGAGGATTGATGATTGCGGATTGAGGATTGAAGATTGAGTATTGAGGATTGAATATTGAGGATTGAGGATTGAGGGTTGAGGATTGAAGATTGAGAATTGAGGATTGAGGTTTGAAAATTGAGTATTGACGATTGAAGATTGAGGATTGAGGATTGAGGATTGGAGATTGAGGACTGAGTGCTGAGGGTTGTGTGATGAGCATTGATGTTTGTGGGTGGTGATTTGAAGATTGAACATTGAGGATTGAGTGTTGAAAACTAAGAATTCAGGATATTCTGCTGAGTATTGAGAATTGAGTATTGATGGTTGAGTATTGAGGATTGATGGTTGAGCGTTGTGTGTTGAATATTGAGGATTGGCGGATTGAGTATTGAAGATTGAGGACTGAGGACTGAGGATTGAGTATTGAGGATTGAGGATTGAGTATTGATGATTCAGGAATGAAGTTTGAGTATTGACGATTGAAGATTGCGGATTGATTATTAAGGGTTGATGATTGAGGGCGAGGACTGAGGGTTGAGGATTGAGGACTGAGCGTTGAGGATTGAGGATTGAGCATTGAGGATTGAAGATTGAGGACTAGGGATTGAGGATTGAAGATTGAGGATTAAGGATTGAGGATTGGGGATTGGGGATCTAGCATTGGAGACTGATTATTGAGGATTGAAGATTGAGGGTTGAGGATTGAGGATCGAGAATTGAGAATTGAAGATTGAGGATAGAGGATTCAGGATTGAGGATTGAGGATTGAAGATTGAGGATTGCGGATTGAGGATTGTCGATTGAGGATTGAGTATTGAGGATTGAGAATTGAGGATTGAGGATTGAAGGTTGAGTATTGAAGATTGAAGATTGAGGATTGAGGATTGAGGATTGAACATTGAGGACTGAGTGTTGAGGGTTGTGTGATGGGAATTGATGTTTGTGGATAGAGATTTGAAGATTGCAGATTGAGTATTGTGTATCGAAAACTGCGAATTTAGGTTATTCTATTGAGGATTGAGGGTTGTCACCTGATTGTTGAGGACTGAGTGCTGAAGATTGAGGATTCAGGTCTGAGGATTCAGAATTGAGGTTTGAGGTCTGAGGATTGAGGATTGAGGATTGAAGATTGAGGATCAGGACTGAGGATTGACGATTGAAGATTGAGTATTGAGGATTGAAGGTTGAGGATTGAGCATTGAGGATTGAAGATTGAGTATTGAGCACTGAAGATTGATGATTGAGTGTTGAGGGTTGAAGATTGAGGATTGAGGATTGAGGACTGAGGATTGAGGATTGAGGATTGAAGATTGAGGATTGGGGATTGAAGATTGAGTATTGAGGATTCAAGATTGAGGATTGAGTATTGAGGATTGAGGATTGAGGATTGCGGATTGAGGATTGAGGATTGAGGATTCAGAATTGAGGTTTGAGGTCTGAGGATTGAGGATTGAGGATTGAAGATTGAGTATTGAGGATTGAAGATTGAGGATTGAGGATTGAGGATTGACGATTGAGGATGAGGTCTGAGGATTGACGATTGAAGATTGAGTATTGAGGATTGAAGATTGATGATTGAGTGTTGAGGATTGAAGATTGAGGATTGAGGATTGAGGATTGAGGATTGAGGATTGAGGATTGAAGATTGAGGATTGGGGATTGAAGATTGAGTATTGAGTATTCAAGATTGAGGATTGATGACTGAGGATTGAGGATTGAGGACTGATGATTGCGAATTGAGGATTGAAGATTGAGTATTGAGGATTGAATATTGAGGATTGAGGATTGAGTATTGAGGATTGAAGATTGAGTATTGAGGATTGAAGATTGAGGATTGAGGATTGAGGATTGAGGATTGAGGATTGAGGATTGAGGATTGAGGATTGAGGATAGAGGATTGAAGATTGAGGATTGGGTACTGAGTGTTGAGGGTTGAGTGATGAGGATTGATGTTTGTGGATAGAGATTCGAAGATTGCAGATTGAGAATTTAGTGTTGAAAGCTGTGAATTGGTGATACTCTATTGAGGATTGAGGATTGACTACTGATTGTTGAGGTCTGAAGTCTGAAGGTTGAGGACTGAGGATTGAGGATTCAGGATTGAGGTTTGAGGACTGAGGATTGAGGATTGAGGATTGAGGCTTGAAGGTTGAGGATTGAGGATTGAAGATTGAGGATCGGGGATTGAGGATTGAGGATTGAGGATTGAAGATTGAGTATTGGGGACTGAGTGTTGAGGGTTGAGTGATGAGAATTGACGTTTGTGGATAGAGATTTGAAGATTGCAGATTGAGTATTGCGTATGGAAAACTCTGAACTGAGGATATTCTATTGAGGATTGAGGATTGACAACTGATTGTTGAGGACTGACGGCGGAAGATAGAGGTATCAGGATTGAGGATTCAGGATTGTGGTTTGAGGACTGAGGATTGAGGTTTGAGGATTGAGGATTGAGGATTGAGGATTGGGGATTGAGGATTGAGGATTGAAGATTGAGGATTGGGTATTGAGGATTGAAGAATGAGGACTGAGGATTGAGGATTGAGGATTGAGGATTGAAGATTGAGTATTGAGGGTTGACGGTTGAGGATTGAGAATTGAGGTTTGATGATTGACGATGAGGGCTGAGGGTTGAGGATTGAGGGTTGAGGACAGAGGACTGAGGATTGAGTGTTGAGGATTGACGGCTGAGGATTGTGAATTGAGGATTGAGGATTGAGGATGAGGGCTGGGGTTTGAGGTTTGATGTTTGAGTATTGAATCGTGAGAATTCAGGATATTCTCTTGAGTATTGAGGATTGAGGAATGAGGATTGCGGATTGAGGATCAGGGATGAGGGTTGATGGTTGAGGTTTTAGGACTGAGGACTGAGGATTTAGGATTGAGAATTGAGGATTTAGGATTGAGGATTGAAGATTGAGGATTGGGTATTGAGGATTGAAGATTGAGTATTGAGGATTGAAGATTGAGGATTGAGGATTGAGGATTGAACATTGAGGACTGAGTGTTGAGGGTTGAGTGATGAGAATTGATGTTTGTGTATAGAGATTTGAAGATTGCAGATTGAGTATTGAGGATTGAAGGTTGAGGATTGAGCATTGAGGATTGAAGATTGAGTATTGAGCACTGAAGATTGATGATTGAGTGTTGAGGGTTGAAGATTGAGGATTGAGGATTGAGGACTGAGGATTGAGGATTGAGGATTGAAGATTGAGGATTGGGGATTGAAGATTGAGTATTGAGGATTCAAGATTGAGGATTGAGGATTGAGGATTGAGGATTGAGGATTGCGGATTGAGGATTGAGGATTGAGGATTCAGAATTGAGGTTTGAGGTCTGAGGATTGAGGATTGAGGATTGAAGATTGAGTATTGAGGATTGAAGATTGAGGATTGAGGATTGAGGATTGACGATTGAGGATGAGGTCTGAGGATTGACGATTGAAGATTGAGTATTGAGGATTGAAGATTGATGATTGAGTGTTGAGGATTGAAGATTGAGGATTGAGGATTGAGGATTGAGGATTGAGGATTGAGGATTGAAGATTGAGGATTGGGGATTGAAGATTGAGTATTGAGTATTCAAGATTGAGGATTGATGACTGAGGATTGAGGATTGAGGACTGATGATTGCGGATTGAGGATTGAAGATTGAGTATTGAGGATTGAATATTGAGGATTGAGGATTGAGTATTGAGGATTGAAGATTGAGTATTGAGGATTGAAGATTGAGGATTGAGGATTGAGGATTGAGGATTGAGGATTGAGGATTGAGGATTGAGGATTGAGGATAGAGGATTGAAGATTGAGGATTGGGTACTGAGTGTTGAGGGTTGAGTGATGAGGATTGATGTTTGTGGATAGAGATTCGAAGATTGCAGATTGAGAATTTAGTGTTGAAAGCTGTGAATTGGTGATAGTCTATTGAGGATTGAGGATTGACTACTGATTGTTGAGGTCTGAAGTCTGAAGGTTGAGGACTGAGGATTGAGGATTCAGGATTGAGGTTTGAGGACTGAGGATTGAGGATTGAGGATTGAGGCTTGAAGGTTGAGGATTGAGGATTGAAGATTGAGGATCGGGGATTGAGGATTGAGGATTGAGGATTGAAGATTGAGTATTGGGGACTGAGTGTTGAGGGTTGAGTGATGAGAATTGACGTTTGTGGATAGAGATTTGAAGATTGCAGATTGAGTATTGCGTATGGAAAACTCTGAACTGAGGATATTCTATTGAGGATTGAGGATTGACAACTGATTGTTGAGGACTGACGGCGGAAGATAGAGGTATCAGGATTGAGGATTCAGGATTGTGGTTTGAGGACTGAGGATTGAGGTTTGAGGATTGAGGATTGAGGATTGAGGATTGGGGATTGAGGATTGAGGATTGAAGATTGAGGATTGGGTATTGAGGATTGAAGAATGAGGACTGAGGATTGAGGATTGAGGATTGAGGATTGAAGATTGAGTATTGAGGGTTGACGGTTGAGGATTGAGAATTGAGGTTTGATGATTGACGATGAGGGCTGAGGGTTGAGGATTGAGGGTTGAGGACAGAGGACTGAGGATTGAGTGTTGAGGATTGACGGCTGAGGATTGTGAATTGAGGATTGAGGATTGAGGATGAGGGCTGGGGTTTGAGGTTTGATGTTTGAGTATTGAATCGTGAGAATTCAGGATATTCTCTTGAGTATTGAGGATTGAGGAATGAGGATTGCGGATTGAGGATCAGGGATGAGGGTTGATGGTTGAGGTTTTAGGACTGAGGACTGAGGATTTAGGATTGAGAATTGAGGATTTAGGATTGAGGATTGAAGATTGAGGATTGGGTATTGAGGATTGAAGGTTGAGTATTGAGGATTGAAGATTGAGGATTGAGGATTGAGGATTGAACATTGAGGACTGAGTGTTGAGGGTTGAGTGATGAGAATTGATGTTTGTGTATAGAGATTTGAAGATTGCAGATTGAGTATTGTGTATCGAAAACTGCGAATTGAGGTTATTCTATTGAGGATTGAGGATTGTCACCTGATTGTTGAGGACTGAGGGCTGAAGATTGAGGTTCCAGGATTGAGGATTCAGGATTGTGGTTTGAGGACTGAGGATTGAGGTTTGAGGATTGAGGATTGAGGATTGAGGATTGAGGATTGAGGATTGAGGATTGAGGACTGAGGATTGAGGAATGAACATTGAGCATTGAGGATTGAGGATTGAAGATTGAGGATTGGGTATTGAGGATTGAACATTGAGGATTGAGGATTGAGGATCGAGAATTGAGGATTGAGGATTGAGTATTGAAGATTGAATATTGATGATTGAAGATTGAGGATTGAGGATTGAGGGTAGTGGATTGAGGACGAGGACTGAGGGCTGAGTATTGATGCTTGAGGTCTGAGGATTGAGGATTGAGGATTGAGAATTGGGGATTGAGGATTGAGGATTGAAGATTGAGGATTGGGTATTGAGGATTGAAGAATGAGGACTGAGGATTGAGGATTGAGGATTGAGGATTGAAGATTGAGTATTGAGCATTGAAGATTGAGGATTGAGGATTGAGGATTGAACATTGAGGACTGAGTGTTGAGGGTTGAGTGATGAGAATTGATGTTTGTGGATAGAGATTTGAAGATTGCAGATTGAGTATTGTGTATCGAAAACTGCGAATTGAGGATATTCTATTGAGGATTGAGGATTGTCACCTGATTGTTGAGGACAGAGGGCTGAAGATTGAGGATTCAGGATTGAGGATTCAGAATTGAGGTTTGAGGTCTGAGGATTGAGGATTGAGGATTGAAGATTGAGTATTGAGGATTGAAGATTGAGGACTAGGGTTTGAGGATTGAAGATTGAGTATTAAGGATTGAGGATTGGGGATTGGGGATCTAGGATTGGAGATTGATTATTGAGGATTGAAGATTGAGGACTGGGTATTGAGGATAGAAGAATGAGGATTGAGGATTGAGGATTGAGGATTGAGGATTGAAGATTGAGGATTGAGGATTGAAGATTGAGGATTGGGCATTGAGGATTGTCGATTGAGGATTGAGTATTGAGGATTGAGAATTGAGGATTGAGGATTGAAGATTGAGTATCGAGGATTGACGGTTGAGGATTGAGAATTGAGGTTTGCGGATTGACGATGAGGGCTGAGGGTTGAGGATTGAGGATTGAGGACTGAGGACTGAGGATTGAGTGCTGAGGATTGAGGGTTGAGGATTGAGTATTGAGGATTGAGGATTGCGGATGAGGGCTGAGGTTTGAGGTTTGAGGTTTGAGTATTGAATCGTGAGAATTCAGGATATTCTATTGAGTATTGAGAATTGAGGATTGAGGATTGAGGATTGAGGATTGAGGATTGAGGATGAGAGCTGAGCGTTGAGGATTGAGGTTTGAGGACTGTGGACTGAGGATTGAGGATTGAGAATTGAGGAGCGAGGATTGAGTATTGAAGATTGAGAATTGAGGATTTAAGGTTGAGGATTGAGGAATGAGGATTGAGGATTGAGGATGAGGGCAGAGGGTTGATGGTTGAGGTTTTAGGACTAAGGACTGAGGATTGAGGATTGAGAATTGAGGATTTAGGATTGAGGATTGAAGATTGAGGATTGTGTATTGAGGATTGAAGAATGAGGATTGAGGATTGAGGATTGAGGATTGAAGATTGAGGATTGGGGATTGAGGATTGAGGATTGAGGATTGAAGATTGAGGATTGGGGACTGAGTGTTGAGGGTTGAGTGATGAGAATTGATGTTTGTGGATAGAGATTTGAAGTTTGCAGATTGAATATTGCGTATGGAAAACTCTGAACTGAGGATATTCTATTGAGGATTGAGGATTGACAACTGATTGTTGAGGACTGATGGCTGAAGATTGAGGTTTCAGGATTGAGGATTCAGGATTGTGGTTTGAGGACTGAGGATTGAGGTTTGAGGATTGAGGATTGAGGATTGAGGATATAGGATTGATGATTGAAGATTGAGGATTGAGGATTGAGGATTGAACATTGAGGATTGAGGATTGAAGATTGAGGATTGGGTATTGAGTATTGAACATTGAGGATTGAGGATTGAGGATCGTGGATTGAGGATTCAGGATTGAAGATTGAATATTGATGATTGAAAATTGAGGATTGAGGATTGAGGGTAGTGGATTGAGGACGAGGACTGAGGGTTGAGTATTGATGTTTGAGGTCTGAGGATTGAGGATTGAGGATTGAGAATTGGGGATTGAGGATTGAGGATTGAAGATTGAGGATTGGGTATTGAGGGTAGTGGTTTGAGGACGAGGACTGAGGGTTGAGTATTGATGTTTGAGGTCTGAGGATTGAGGATTGAGGATTGAGAATTGTGGATTGACGATTGAGGATTGAGGATGAGGGCTGAGGTTTGAGGTTTGAGGTTTGAGTATTGAATCGTGAGAATTCAGGATATTCTATTGAGTATTGAGGATTGAGGATTGAGGATTGAGGATGGAGGAGTGAGGATGAGAGCTGTGCGTTGAGGATTGAGGTTTGAGGACTGTGGACTGAGGATTGAGGATTGAGAATTGAGAATTGAGGATTGAGTATTGAAGATTGAGAATTGAGGATTGAAGGTTGAGGATTGAGGAATGAGGATGGAGGATTGAGGATGAGGGCTGAGGGTGGATGGTTGAGGTTTTAGGACTGAGGACTGAGGATTGAGGATTGAGAATTGAGGATTTAGGATTGAGGATTGAAGATTGAGGATTGGGTATTGAGTATTGAAGAATGAGGATTGAGGATTGAGGATTGAGGATTGAAGATTGAGGATTGGGGACTGAGGATTGAGGATTGAGGATTGAAAATTAAGGATTGGGGATTGAGGATTGACGATTGAGGATTGAGTATTGAGGATTAAGAATTGAGGATTGAGGATTGAAGATTGAAGATTGAGGATTGGGGACTGAGAGCTGAGGGTTGAGTGATGAGAATTGATGTTTGTGGATAGAGATTTAAAGATTGCAGATTGAGTATTGAGTATTGAAAACTGTGAATTGATGATATTCTATTGAGGATTGAGAATTGACAACTGATTGTTGAGGACTTAGGTCTGAGGATTGAGGATTGAGGATTGAGAATTGAGGATTGAGGATTGAGGATTCAAGATTGAGGATTGGGTATTGAGGATTGAAGAATGAGGATTGAGGATTGAGGATTGAGGATTGAAGATTGAGTATTGAGGATAGAAGATTGAGGATTGAGGAATGAGGATTGAGGATTGAGGATTGAGGATTGAGGATTGAGAATTGAAGATTGAGTATTGAGGATTGAATATTGAGGATTGTGGATTGAGGATTGAGGATTGAAGATTCAGTATTGAGGATTGAAGATTGAGGATTGAGGATTGAGGATTGAGTATTGACTATGAGTGCTGAGGGTTGAGGATTGTGGTTTGAGGACTGAGGACTGAGGATTGAGGATTGAGAATTGAGGTTTCAGGATTGAGGATTGAAGATAGAGGATTGGGTATTGAGGATTGGAGAATGAGGATTGAGGATTGAGGATTGAGGATTGAGGATTGAAGATTGAGGATTGAGGATTGAGTATGGAGGATTGAAGATTGGGTATTTAGGATTGAATATTGAGGATTGAGGATTGAGGATTGGAGATTGAGGACTGAGTGTTGAGGGTTGTGTGATGAGCATTGATGGTTGAGGGTTGTGTGTTGAATATTGAGGATTGGCGGATTGAGTATTGAAGATTGAGGACTAAGGACTGAGGATTGAGTGTTGAGGATTGAGGATTGGGTATTGATGATACAGGATTGAAGTTTGAGTATTGATGATTGAAGATTGCGGATTGATTATTAAGGGTTGAGGATTGAGGGCGAGGACTGAGGGTTGAGGATTGAGGACTGAGGGTTGAGGACTGAGGACTGAGGATTGAGTGCTGAGGATTGGGGGTTGAGGATTTAGGATTGAGGATTGAAGATTGAAGATTGAGGATTGATGATTGAGGATTTAGGATTGAGGATTGAGGATTGAGGACTGAGGATTGAGGGTTGAGGATTCAGGAATGAGGATTGAGGATTGAGGATTGAGGATTGAGGATTGAAGATTGATTATTGAGGATTGAAGATTGAGGATTGAGTATTGAGGATTGAGGATTGAGGATTGAATATTGAGGATTGGGGATTGAGTGTTGAGGGTTGAGTGATGAGAATTAATGTTTGTGGATAGAGATTTCAAGATTGCAGATTGAGCATCGAGTATTGAAAACTGTGAATTGAGGATATTCTATTGAGGATTAAGGATTGACAATTGATTGTCGAGGACTGAGGGCTGAAGATTGAGGATTCAGGATTGAGGATTCAGAATTGAGGTTTGAGGACTGAGGATTGAGGATTGAATATTGAGTGTTGAGGATTGAAGATTGAGGATTGAGGATTGAGGATGGAGGATTGAAGAAAGAGGACTGAGTGTTGAGGATTGAGTGTTGAGAATTGATGTTTGAGGGTTGAGATTTGATTATTGATTTTTGTGGATTGAGTATTGAACGATGAGAATTCAGGGTATTCTATTGAGTATTGAGAATTGAGGATTGATGGTTGAGTATTGAGGATTGATAGTTGAGGGTTGTGTGTTGAATACTGAGGATTGAGGATTGAGGATTGAGGATTTAGAATTGAGGATTGAGGATTGAAGATTGAGGATTGGGGATTGAGGATTGACGATTGAGGATTGAGTATTGACGATTGAGAATTGAGGGTTGAGGATTGAAGATTGAGTATTGAGGATTGAAGATTGAGGATTGAGGATTGGGGATTGAGGTTTGAGGACTGAGGATTGAGGATTGAGGATTGATCATTGAGGATTGAGGACAGAGGATTGAGGTTTGAGGATTGACGATGAGGGCTGAGGGTTGAGGATTGAGGTTTGAGGTCTGAGGACTGAGGATTGAGGATTGAGAATTGAGGATTGAGGATTGAGGATTGAAGATTGAGTATTGGGGACTGAGTGTTGAGGGTTGAGTGATGAGAATTCATGTTTGTGGATACAGATTTGAAGATTGCAGATTGAGTATTGCGTATGGAAAACTCTGAACTGAGGATATTCTATTGAGGATTGAGGATTGACAACTGATTGTTGAGGACTGAGGGCTGACGATTGAGGTTTCAGGATTGAGGATTCAGGACTGTGGTTTGAGGACTGAGGATTGAGGTTTGAGGATTGAGGATTGAGGATTGAGGGTTCAGGATTGAAGATTGAGGATTGATGATTGAGGATTGAACATTGAGGATTGAGGATTGAGGATTGAGAATTGAGGATTGAAGGTTGAGGATTGAGGATTGAGGGTTGAGGATTGAGGATTGACTATGAGGGCTGAGGTTTGAGGATTGAGGTTTGAGGACTGAGGACTGGGGATTGAGGATTGAGAATTGAGGATTGACGATTTAGGATTGAAGATTGAGGACTGGGTATTGAGGATAGAAGAATGAGGATTGAGGATTGAGGATTGAAGATTGAGTATTGAGGTTTGAAGACTGACGATTGAGGGTTGAGGATTGAGGATTGAGGATTGACAATTGATTGTTGAGGACTGAGGGCTGAAGATTGAGGATTCAGGATTGAGAATTGAGAATTGAGGATGGGGACTGAGGGTTGAGGATTGAGGTTTGAGGAACGAGGATTGAGGATTGAGGGTTGGGGGCAGAGGATTGACGATTGAGAATTAAAGATTGAGGATTGATGACTGACGATTGAGAATTGAGGATTGATGATTGCGGATTGAGGATTGAAGATTGAGTATTGAGGATTGAATATTGAGGATTGAGGATTGAGGGTTGAGGATTGAAGATTGAGAATTGAGGATTGAGGTTTGAAAATTGAGTATTGACGATTGAAGATTGAGGATTGAGGATTGAGGATTGGAGATTGAGGACTGAGTGCTGAGGGTTGTGTGATGAGCATTGATGTTTGTGGGTGGTGATTTGAAGATTGAACATTGAGGATTGAGTGTTGAAAACTAAGAATTCAGGATATTCTGCTGAGTATTGAGAATTGAGTATTGATGGTTGAGTATTGAGGATTGATGGTTGAGCGTTGTGTGTTGAATATTGAGGATTGGCGGATTGAGTATTGAAGATTGAGGACTGAGGACTGACGATTGAGTATTGAGGATTGAGGATTGAGTATTGATGATTCAGGAATGAAATTTGAGTATTGAAGATTGAAGATTGCGGATTGATTATTAAGGGTTGATGATTGAGGGCGAGGACTGAGGGTTGAGGATTGAGGACAGAGCGTTGAGGATTGAGGATTGAGCATTGAGGATTGAAGGTTGAGGACTAGGGATTGAAGATTGAAGATTGAGGATTAAGGATTGAGGATTGGGGATTGGGGATCTAGCATTGGAGACTGATTATTGAGGATTGAAGATTGAGGGTTGAGGATTGAGGATCGAGAATTGAGAATTGAAGATTGAGGATTGTCGATTGAGGATTGAGTATTGAGGATTGAGAATTGAGGATTGAGGATTGAAGATTGAGTATAGAGGATTGACGGTTGAGGATTGAGTATTGAGGTTTGCGGATTGACGATGAGGGCTGAGGGTTGAGGATTGAGGATTGAGGACTGAGGACTGAGGATTGAGTGCTGAGGATTGAGGGTTGAGGATTGAGGATTCAGGATTGTGGTTTGAGGACTGAGGATTGAGGATTGAGGATTGAAGATTGAGGATTGGGGATTGAGGATTGAGGATTGAGGATTGAAGATTGAGGATTGGGGACTGAGTGTTGAGGGTTGAGTGATGAGAGTTGATGGTTGTGGATAGAGATTTGAAGATTGCAGATTGAGTATTGCGTATGGAAAACTCTGAACTGAGGATATTCTATTGAGGATTGAGGATTGACAACTGATTGTTGAGGACTGAAGGCTGAAGATTGAGGTTTCAGGATTGAGGATTCAGGATTGTGGTTTGAGGACTGAGGATTGAGGTTTGAGGATTGATGATTGAGGATTGAGGTTTGAGGACTGAGGATTGAGGGTTGAGGATTGAAGATTGAGGATTGAGGATTGACGCTTGAGGATTGATGGTTGAGGATGGAGGATTGAAGAGAGAGGACTGAGTGTTGAGGATTGAGTGTTGAGAATTGATGTTTGAGGATTGAGATTTGATTATTGAATATTGTGGATTGAGTATTGAACCATGAGAATTCAGGATATTCTATTGAGTATTGAGAATTGAGTATCGATGGTAGAGTATTGAGGATTGATGGTTGAGGGTTGTGTGTTGAATATTGAGGATTGAGGATTGAGGATTGAGGACTGAAGATTGAGGATTGAAGATTTAGTATTGACGATTGAAGACTGAGGATTGAGGATTGAGTGTTCAGGATTGAGGACGAGGACTGACGGTTGAGGATTGAGGTTTGTGGATTGAGGATTGAGGATTGAGGACTGAGGATTGAGGATTGAGGACTTAGCATTGAGGATTGAGGATTGAGGATTGAGGGCAGAGGATTGACGATTGAGTATTGAAGATTGAGGATTGAGGATTGAGGATTGAGGACTGAAGATTGAGGATTGAAGATTTAGTATTGACGATTGAAGACTGAGGATTGAGGATTGAGTGTTGAGGATTGAGGACGAGGACTGACGGTTGAGGATTGAGGTTTGTGGATTGTGGATTGAGGTTTGATGACTGAGGATTGAGGATTGAGGACTGAGCATTGAGGATTGAAGATTGAGGACTGGGGATTGAGGATTGAAGATTGAGGATTAAGGATTGAGCATTGGGGATTGGTGATCTAGGATTGGAGATTGATTATTGAGGATTGAAGATTGAGGGTTGAGGATTCAGGATTGAGAATTGAGAATTGAGGATGGGGACTGAGGGTTGAGGATTGAGGTTTGAGGAACGAGGATTGAGGATTGAGGATTGAGGACAGATGACTGACGATTGAGTATTGAAGATTGAGGATTGATGACTGACGATTGAGAATTGAGGATTGATGATTGCTGATTGAGGATTGAAGATTGAGTATTGAGGATTGAATATTGAGGATTGAGGATTGAGGATTGAGGATTGGGGATTGAGGACGAGAGCTGAGCGTTGAGGATCGAGGTTTGAGGACTGAGGACTGAGGATTGAGTTTTGAGAATTGAGAATTGAGTTCTGAGGATTGAAGATTGAGGATTGAGGATTGAGGATTGAGGATTGAGGATTGAGGATTGAGGATTGAGTATTGAGGATAGAGGATTGAAGATTGAGGATTGGGTACTGAGTGTTGAGGGTTGAGTGATGAGGATTGATGTTTTTGGGTAGAGATTCGAAGATTGCAGATTGAGAATTTAGTGTTGAAAGCTGTGAATTGATGATATTCTATTGAGGATTGAGGATTGACAACTGATTGTTCAGGTCTGAAGTCTGAAGGTTGAGGACTGAGGATTGAGTATTCAGGATTGAGGTTTGAGGACTGAGGATTGAGGATTGAGGATTGAGGCTTGAGGATTGAGGATTGAGGATTGAAGATTGAGGATTGTGGATTGAGGATTGAGGACTGAGGATTGAAGATTGAGTATTGGGGACTGAGTGTTGAGGGTTGAGTGATGAGAATTGATGTTTGTGGATAGAGATTTGAAGATTGCAGATTGAGTATTGCGTATGGAAAACTCTGAACTGAGGATATTCTATTGAGGATTGAGGATTGACAACTGATTGTTGAGGACTGACGGCTGAAGATAGAGGTTTCAGGATTGAGGATTCAGGATTGTGGTTTGAGGACTGAGACTTGAGGTTTGAGGATTGAGGATTGAGGATTGAGGATTGAGGATTGAGGATTGAAGATTGAGGATTGAGGATTGAGGAATGAACATTGAGCATTGAGGATTGAGGATTGAAGATTGAGGGTTGAGGATTGAGGATTGAGGATTGAGGATTGACGCTTGAGGATTGATGGTTGAGGATGGAGGATTGAAGAGAGAGGACTGAGTGTTGAGGATTGAGTGTTGAGAATTGATGTTTGAGGATTGAGATTGGATTATTGAATATTGTGGATTGAGTATTGAACCATGAGAATTCAGGATATTCTATTGAGTATTGAGAATTGAGTATTGATGGTTGAGTATTGAGGAATGATGGTTGAGGGTTGTGTGTTGAATATTGAGGATTGAGGATTGAGGATTGAGGACTGAAGATTGAGGTTTGAAGATTTAGTATTGACGATTGAAGACTGAGGATTGAGGATTGAGTGTTGAGGATTGAGGACGAGGACTGACGGTTGAGGATTGAGGTTTGTTAATTGTGGATTGAGGATTGAGGACTGAGGATTGCAGATTGAGTATTGAGTATTGAAAACTGTGAATTGATGATATTCTACTGAGGATTGAGAATTGACAACTGATTGTTGAGGATTTAGGTCTGAAGATTGAGGATTCAGGATTGAGGATTCAGGATTGAGGTTTGAGGACTGAGGATTGAGGATTGGCTATTGCGGATTGAACATTGAGGATTGAGGATTGAGGATTGAGGACTGAGGACCGAGGACTGAAGATTGAATATTGATGATTGAAGATTGAGGATTGGGGATTGAGGATTGAGGATTGAGGATTGAGGATTGAAAATTAAGGATTGGGGATTGAGGATTGACGATTGAGGATTGAGTATTGAGGACTAAGAACTGAGGATTGAGGATTGGGGACTGAGAGCTGAGGGTTGAGTGATGGGAATTGATGTTTGTGGATAGAGATTTAAAGATTGCAGATTGAGTATTGAGTATTGAAAACTGTGAATTGATGATATTCTACTGAGGATTGAGAATTGACAACTGATTGTTGAGGATTTAGGTCTGAAGATTGAGGATTCAGGATTGAGGACTCAGGATTGAGGTTTGAGGACTGAGGATTGAGCATTGGCTATTGCGGATTGAACATTGAGGATTGAGGATTGAGGATTGAGGACTGAGGACTGAGGACTGAAGATTGAATATTGATGATTGAAGATTGAGGATTGGGGATTGAGGATTGAGGATTGAGGATTGAGGATTGAGGATTGAAAATTAAGGATTGGGGATTGAGGATTGACGATTGAGGATTGAGGATTGAGGATTAAGAACTGAGGATTGAGGATTGGGGACTGAGAGCTGAGGGTTGAGTGATGGGAACTGATGTTTGTGGATAGAGATTTAAAGATTGCAGATTGAGTATTGAGTATTGAAAACTGTGAATTGATGATATTCTACTGAGGATTGAGAATTGACAACTGATTGTTGAGGATTTAGGTCTGAAGATTGAGGATTCAGGATTGAGGATTCAGGATTGAGGTTTGAGGACTGAGGATTGAGGATTGGCTATTGCGGATTGAACATTGAGGATTGAGGATAGAGGATTGAGGACTGAGGACTGAGGACTGAAGATTGAATATTGATGATTGAAGATTGAGGATTGAGGATTGAGGGCTGTGGATTGAGGACGAGGACTGAGGGTTGAGTATTGATGTTTGAGGTCTGAGGATTGAGGATTGAGGATTGAGAATTGAGGATTGTGGATTGAGGATACAAGATTGAGGATTGGGTATTGAGGATTGAAGAATGAGGATTGAGGATTGAGGATTGAGGATTGGGGATTGAAGATTGAGTATTGAGGATAGAAGATTGAGGATTGAGGAATGAGGATTGAGGATTGAGGATTGAGGATTGAGGATTGAGGATTGAAGATTGAGTATTGAGGATTGAATATTGAGGATTGTGGATTGAGGATTGAGGATTGAGGATTGAAGATTAAGGATTGGGGATTGAGGATTGACGATTGAGGATTGAGTATTGAGGATTAAGAATTGAGGATTGAGGATTGAGGATTGAGGATTGACGATTGAGCACTGAGTATTGAGGATTGAGGATTGAGGATTGAGGATTGACTATGAGGGCTGAGGGTTGAGGATTGTGGTTTGAGGACTGAGGACTGAGGATTGAGGATTGAGAATTGAGGATTCAGGATTGAGGATTGAAGATAGAGGATTGGGTATTGAGGATTGAAGAATGAGGATTGAGGATTGAGGATTGAGGATTGAGGATTGAGGATTGAAGATAGAGGATTGGGTATTGAGGATTGAAGAATGAGTATTGAGGATTGAGGATTGAGGATTGAGAATTGAAGATTGAGGATTGAGGATTGTGTATGGAGGATTGAAGATTGAGTATTGAGGATTGAAGATTGAGGATTGAGGATTGAAGATTGAGTAATGAGGTTTGAAGACTGACGATTGAGGGTTGAGGATTGAGGATTGAGGATTAAGGATTGAGGATTGAAGATTGAAGATTGAGGATTGGGTATTGAGGATTGAACATTGAGGATTGAGGATTGAGGATTGAGGATTGAAGATTGAGTATTGAGGATTGAAGATTGAGGATTGAGGATTGAGGTTTGAGGATTGAGGATGAGGACTGAGGTTTGACGATTGAAGATTGAGTATTGAGGATTGAAGATTGATGATTGAGTGTTGAGGATTGAAGATTGAGGATTGAGGATTGAGGATTGAGTATTGAGGATTGAGGATTGAAGATTGAGGATTGGGGATTGCAGATTGAGTATTGAGTATTCAAGATTGAGGATTGATGACTGAGGATTGAGGATTGAGGATTGATGATTGCGGATTGCGGATTGAAGATTGAGTATTGAGGATTGACTATTGAGGATTGAGGATTGAGTATTGAGGATTGAAGATTGAGTATTGAGGATTGAAGATTGAGGATTGAGGATTGAGGATTGAGGATTGAGGATTGAGGATTGAGGATTGAGGATTGAGGATAGAGGATTGAAGATTGAGGATTGGGTACTGAGTGTTGAGGGTTGAGTGATGACGATTGATGTTTGTGGATAGAGATTCGAAGATTGCAGATTGAGAATTTAGTGTTGAAAGCTGTGAATTGATGATATTCTATTGAGGATTGAGGATTGACAACTGATTGTTGAGGTCTGAAGTCTGAAGGTTGAGGACTGAGGATTGAGGATTCAGGATTGAGGTTTGAGGACTGAGAATTGAGGATTGAGGATTGAGGCTTGAGGATTGAGGATTGAGGATTGAAGATTGAGGATTGTGGATTGAGGATTGAGGATTGAGGATTGAAGATTGAGTATTGGGGACTGAGTGTTGAGGGTTGAGTGATGAGAACTGATGTTTGTGGATAGAGATTTGAAGATTGCAGATTGAGTATTGCGTATGGAAAACTCTGAACTGAGGATATTCTATTGAGGATTGAGGATTGACAACTGATTGTTGAGGACTGACGGCTGAAGATAGAGGTTTCAGGATTGAGGATACAGGATTGTGGTTTGAGGACTGAGGATTGAGGTTTGAGGATTGAGGATTGAGGATTGAGGATTGAGGATTGAGGATTGTGGATTGAAGATTGAGGATTGAGGATTGAGGAATGAACATTGAGCATTGAGGATTGAGGATTGAAGATTGAGGATTGGGTATTGAGGATTGAACATTGAGAATTGAGGATTGATGATTGCGGATTGAGGATTGAAGATTGAGTATTGAGGATTGAATATTGAGGATTGAGGATTGAGGGTTGAGGATTGAAGATTGAGAATTGAGGATTGAGGATTGAGGTTTGAAAATTGAGTATTGACGATTGAAGATTGAGGATTGAGGATTGAGGATTGGAGATTGAGGACTGAGTGCTGAGGGTTGTGTGATGAGCATTGATGTTTGTGGGTGGTGATTTGAAGATTGAACATTGAGGATTGAGTGTTGAAAACTAAGAATTCAGGATATTCTACTGAGTATTGAGAATTGAGTATTGAGGATTGAGTATTGACGATTGAGAATTGAGGGTTCAGGATTGAAGATTGAGTATTGAGGATTGAAGATTGAGGATTGAGGATTGGGGATTGAGGATTGAGGACTGAGGATTGAGGATTGAGGATTGATCATTGAGGATTGAGGACAGAGGATTGAGGTTTGAGGATTGACGATGAGGGCTGAGGGTTGAGGATTGAGGTTTGAGGTCTGAGGACTGAGGATTGAGGATTGAGAATTGAGGACTGAGGATTGAGGATTGAAGATTGAGTATTGGGGACTGAGTGTTGAGGGTTGAGTGATGAGAATTCATGTTTGTGGATACAGATTTGAAGATTGCAGATTGAGTATTGCGTATGGAAAACTCTGAACTGAGGATATTCTATTGAGGATTGAGGATTGACAACTGATTGTTGAGGACTGAGGGCTGACGATTGAGGTTTCAGGATTGAGGATTCAGGACTGTGGTTTGAGGACTGAGGATTGAGGTTTGAGGATTGAGGATTGAGGATTGAGGGTTGAGGATTGAAGATTGAGGATTGATGATTGAGGATTGAACATTGAGGATTGAGGATTGAGGATTGAGAATTGAGGATTGAAGGTTGAGGATTGAGGATTGAGGGTTGAGGATTGAGGATTGACTACGAGGGCTGAGGTTTGAGGATTGAGGTTTGAGGACTGAGGACTGGGGATTGAGGATTGAGAATTGAGGATTGACGATTTAGGATTGAAGATTGAGGACTGGGTATTGAGGATAGAAGAATGAGGATTGAGGATTGAGGATTGAGGATTGAGGATTGAAGATTGAGTATTGAGGTTTGAAGACTGACGATTGAGGGTTGAGGATTGAGGATTGAGGATTGAGGATTGACAATTGATTGTTGAGGACTGAGGGCTGAAGATTGAGGATTCAGGATTGAGAATTGAGAATTGAGAATGGGGACTGAGGGTTGAGGATTGAGGTTTGAGGAACGAGGATTGAGGATTGAGGATTGAGGGCAGAGGATTGACGATTGAGTATTGAAGATTGAGGATTGATGACTGACGATTGAGAATTGAGGATTGATGATTGCGGATTGAGGATTGAAGGTTGAGTATTGAGGATTGAATATTGAGGAATGAGGATTGAGGGTTGAGGATTGAAGATTGAGAATTGAGGATTGAAGTTTGAGTATTGATGATTGAAGATTGCGGATTGATTATTAAGGGTTGAGGATTGAGGGCGAGGACTGAGGGTTGAGGATTGAGGACTGAGGGTTGAGGATTGAGGATTGAGCATTGAGGATTGAACATTGTGGATTGGTGATTGAGGATTGTCGATTGAGGATTGAGTATTGAGGATTGAGAATTGAGGATTGAGGATTGCAGATTGAGTATTGAGGATTGACGGTTGAGGATTGAGAATTGATGTTTGAGGATTGACGATGAGGGCTGAGGGTTGAGGATTGAGGATTGAGGACTGAGGACTGAGGATTGAGTGTTGAGGATTGAGGGTTGAGGATTGTGAATTGAGGATTGAAGATTGAATATTGATGATTGAAGATTGAGGATTGAGGATTGAGGGTAGTGGATTGAGGACGAGGATTGAGGGTTGAGTATTGATGTTTGAGGTCTGAGGATTGAGGATTGAGGATTGAGAGTTGGGGATTGAGGATTGAGGATTGAAGATTGAGGATTGGGTATTGAGGATTGAAGAATGAGGACTGAGGATTGAGGATTGAGGATTGAGGATTGAAGATTGAGTATTGAGGATTGAAGGTTGAGTATTGAGAATTGAGGATTGAGGATTGACTATGAGGGCTGAGGGTTGAGGATTGCGGTTTGAGGACTGAGGCTTGAGGATTGAGGATTGAGGATTGAGCATTGAAGATTTAGTATTGAGGTTTGAAGACTGACGATTGAGGGTTGAGGATTGAGGATTGAGGATTGAGGATTGACAATTGGTTGTTGAGGACTGAGGGCTGAAGATTGAGGATTCAGGATTGAGAATTGAGAATTGAGGATGGGGACTGAGGGTTGAGGATTGAGGTTTGAGGAACGAGGATTGAGGATTGAGGATTGAGGGCAGAGGATTGACGATTGAGTATTAAAGATTGAGGATTGATGACTGACGATTGAGAATTGAGGATTGATGATTGCGGACTGAGGATTGAGGATTGAGGATTGAGGATTGAGGATTGAGGATTGAGGATTGAAGATTGTGGATTGGGTATTGAGGATTGAACATTGAGGATTGAGGATTGAGTGTTGAGGATGGAGGATTGAGGATTGAAGATTGAATATTGATGATTGAAGATTGAGGATTGAGGATTGAGGGTTGTGGATTGAGGACGAGGTCTGATGGTTGAGTATTGATGTTTGAGGTCTGAGGATTGAGGATTGAGGATTGAGAATTGAGGATTGAGGATTGAGGATTGACGATTGAGGTTTGAGGACTGAGGATCGATGATTGAGGATTGAAGATTGAGTATTGAGGATTGAGGATTGAGGATTGAGGATTGAAGATTGAAGATTGGGGATTGAGGATTGACGGTTGAGGATTGAGTAATGACGATTGAGGATTGAGGATTGAGGATTGAAGATTGAGGATTGAGGATTGTGGATTGAATATTGAGGACTTAGTGTTGAGGGCTGAGTGATGAGAATTGATGTTTGTGGATTGAGATTTGATGATTGAAGAATAGGGATTGAGTATTGAAAACTGTGAATTGAGGATATTCTATTGAGGATTGAGGATTGACAATTGATTGTTGAGGACTGATGGCTGAAGATTGAGGATTCAGGATTGAGGATTCGGGATTGAGGTTTGAGAACTGAGGATTGAGGGTTGAGGATTGAGGATTGAGGATTGACGCTAGAGGATTGATGGTTGAGGATGGAGAATTGAAGAGAGAGGACTGAGTGTTGAGGATTGAGTATTGAGAATTGTTGTTTGAGGACTGAGATTTGATTATTGAATATTTTGGATTGAGTATTGAACCATGAGAATTCAGGATATTCTATTGAGTATTGAGAATTGAGTATAGATGGTTGAGTATTGAGTGTTGATGGTTGAGGGTTGTGTGTTGAATATTGAGGATTGAGGATTGAGGATTGAGGAATGAAGATTGAGGATTGAAGATTTAGTATTGACGATTGAAGATTGAGGATTGAGGATTGAGTGTTGAGGATTGAGGACGAGGACTGACGGTTGAGGATTGAAGTTTGTGGATTGAGGATTGAGGATTGAGGACTGAGGATTGAGGATTGAGGACTGAGCATTGAGGATTGATGATTGAGGACTGGGGATTGTGGATTGAAGATTGAGGATTAAGGATTGAGGATTGGGGATTGGGGATCTAGGATTGGAGATTGATTATTGAGGATTGAAGATTGAGGGTTGAGGATTCAGGATTGAGAATTGAGAATTGACGATGGGGACTGAGGGTTGAGGGTTGAGGTTTGAGGAACGAGGATTGAGGATTGAGGATTGAGGACAGAGGATTGACGATTGAGTATTGAAGATTGAGGATTGACGACTGACGATTGAGGATTGAGGATAGATGATTGCGGATTGAGGATTGAAGATTGAGAAGATTGAGGCAATCCTCAACCCTCAACCTTCAGTAATCAACCCTCAATCCTCAATCCTCAATCCTCAATCCTCAATCCTCAATCCTCAATCCTCAATCCTCAATACTCAACCATCAATCCTCAATTCTCAATACTAAATAGAATATCCTGAATCCTCGTGGTTCAATACCCAATCGACAATATTCAATAATCAAATCTCAATCCTCGAACATCAATTCTCAACACTCAATCCTCAACACTCAGTCCTCTCTCTTCAATCCTCCATCCTCAACCCTCAATACTCAAGCGTCAATACTTAATCCTCAATCATCAACACTCAATCCTCAGTCCTCAAACCTCAATCCCGAATCCTCAATACAGACTCCTCAATTTTCTGCCCTCAGTCCTCAAAAATCAATTGTCAATCCTCAATCCTGAATACAATATCCTCAATTCACAGTTTTCAATACTCAATCCCCATTCTTCAATCTTCAAATCTCAATCCACAAACATCAATTCTCATCACTCAACCATCAACACTCAGTCCTCAATCTTCAGTCCTCAATACTCAATCCTCAACCTTCAATCCTCAATACTCAAACCTCAATCCTCAATCCTCAATTCTCAATCCTCAATACTCAATCCTCAATCGTCAATCCTCAATATTCAACACACTACCCTCAACCATCAATCCTCAATACTCAACCATCAATCCTCAATTCTCAATACTCAACAGAATATCCTGAATTCTCATGGTTCAATACCCAATCCACAAAATTCAATAATCAAATCTCAATCCTCAAACATCAATTCTCAACACTCGATCCTCAATACTCAGTCCGCAATCCTCAATATTCAATCCTCAATCCTCAATCCTCAATCCTCAATCCCCAATCCTCAATCCTCAATCCCCAATCCTCAATACTCAACCATCAATCCTCAATTCTCAATACTCAATAGAATATCCTGAATTCTCAGGATTCTATACTCAAACATCAATCCTCAACTCTCAGCCCTCATTCTCAATCCTCCATCCACAATCCTCAAACATCAATCCTCAACCGTCGGTCCTCGTCCTCGACCCTCAACCCTCTATCTTCATTCCTCCCATCTTCAAACATCATTACTCAATCTTCAATCCTCAATCCTCAATCCTCAACGCTCAATCCTCAATGCTCGATATTCAACACTCAACCCTCAACCATCAATCCTCAATACTCATCATCAATCCTCAATTCTCAATACTCAATAGAATATCCTGAATTCTCATGGTTCAATTCTCAATCCACAATATTCAATAATCAAATCTCAATCCTCAAACATCAATTCTCAACTCTCAATCCTCAACACTCAGTCCTCTCTCTTCCATCCTCCATTCTCAACCCTCAATCCTCAAGCGTCAGTCCTCAATCCTCAATCATCAACCCTCAATCCTCAGTCCTCAAACCTCAATCCCGAATCCACAATCCTGAATCCTCAATCTTCTGCTCTCAGTCCTCAAAAATCAATTGCCAATCCTCAATCCTCAATAGAATATCCTCAATTCACAGTTTTCAATACTCAATCCCCACTGTTCAATCTTCAAATCTCAATCCACAAACATCAATTCTCAACACTCGATCCTCAATACTCAGTCCGCAATCCTCAATATTCAATCCTCAATCCTCAATCCTCAATCCTCAATCCTCAATCCTCAATCCTCAATCCTCATTCTTCAATCCTCAATACCCAATCCTCAATCTTCAATCCTCAATCCTCAATCCTCAGTCCTCAAACAGCAATACTCAACCCACAGTCCTCGTCCTCAATCCACAACCATCAATCCTCAATCCTCAATCTTCAACTATCAATATTCAATCTTCAGTCCTCAACCCTCAATCCTCAATACTCAATCCTCAATCCTCAATGTTCAATACGCAATACCCAATCCTCAATCCTCAATCCTCAATCCTCAATCCTCATTCCTCAATCCTCAATCCTCAATCTTCAATCCTCAATACTCAATCTTCAATCCTCAATCCTCAATCCTCAAACCTCAATCCTCATTCTTCAATCCTCAACACCCAATCCTCAATCTTCAATCCTCAATCCTCAATCCTCAATTCTCAATCCTCAATCCTCAATCCTCAGACCTCAAACATAAATACTCAACCCTCAGTCCTCGTCCTCAATCCACAACCCTCAATCCTCGATCCTCAATCTTCAATCATCAATATTCAATCTTCAATCCTCAATCCTCAATCCTCAATACTCAATCCTCAATCCTCAATGTTCAATCCTCAATACCCAATCCTCAATCTTCAATCCTCAATTCTCAATCCTCAATCCTCAATCCTCAATCCTCAATCCTCAGTCCTCAAACCTCAATCCTGAATCCTCAATCCTGAATCCTCAATCTTCAGCCCTCAGTCCCCAACAATCAGTTGTCAATCCTCAATCCTCAATAGAATATCCTCAATTCACAGGTTTCAATACTCAATACCCAATCCTCAATCTTCAATCCTCAATCCTCAATCCTCAATTCTCAACCCTCAATCCTCAGTCCTCAGTCCTCAAACCTCAATCCTCAAACCTCAGCCCTCATCCTCAATCCTCAATACTCAATCCTCAATCCTCAATCTTCTATCCTCAATACTCAATCTTCAATCCTCAATCCTCAGTCCTCAAACCTCAATCCTGAATCCTCAATCCTGAGTCCTCAATCTTCAGACCTCAGTCCACAACAATCAGTAGTCAATCCTCAATCCTCAATAGAATATCCTCAATTCACAGTTTTCAATACTCAATACTCAATCTGCAATCTTCAAACCTCTATCCAAAAACATCAATTCTCATCACTCAACCCTCAACACTCAGTCCTCAATGTTCAATCCTCAAACCTCAATTCTCAATCTTCAATCCTCAATACTGAATCTTCAATCTTCAATCCTCAATCCTCAATCCTCAACCCTCAATCCTCATTCTTCAATCCTCAGTCCCCAATCCTCAATCTTCTATCCTCAATACTCAATCCTCAATCCTCAATCCTCAATCCTCAGTCTTGAATCCTCAATACTCAATCTTCAATCCTCAATCCTCAATCCTCAATCATCAATCCTCAATCATCAATCCTCAGTCTTCAATACTCAATCCTCAATCCTCAATCCTCAATCCTCAATATACAACCATCAATACTCAATTCTCAATACTCAATAGAATATCCTGAATTCTCAGGATTCTATACTCAAACCTCAATCCTCAACCCTCAGCCCTCATTCTCAATCCTCAATCCACAATCCTCAAACCTCAATCATCAACCGTCGGTCCTCGTCCTGAATCCTCAACCCTCAATCCTCAATCCTCCCACCTTCAATCATCAATACTCAATCTTCAATCCTCGATCCTCAATCCTCAATGTTCAATCCTCAATCCTCGATATTCAACACTCAACCCTCAACCATCAATCCTCAATACTTATCATCAATCCTCAATTCTCAATACTCAAAAGAATATCCTGGATTCTCATGGTTCAATACTCAATCCACAAAATTCAATAATCAAATCTCAGTCCTCAAACATCAATTCTCAACACTCAATCCTCAATACTCAGTCCTCTCTCATCAATCCTCTATCCTCAATCCTCAATCCTCAAGCGTCAATCCTCAATCCTCAATCCTCAACCCTCAATCCTCAGTCCTCGAACCACAATCCGGAATCCTCAATCCTGAATCCTCAATCTTCAGCCGTTGGTCCTCAACAATCAATTGTCAATCCTCAATCCTCAATAGAATATCCTCTATTCACAGCTTTCAATGCTCAATACTCAATCTGCAATCTTCAAACCTCTATCCACAATCATCAATTCTCACCACTCAACCCTCAAAACTCAGTCCTCAATGTTCAATACTCAATCCTCAATTCCCAATCTTCAATCCTCAATACTGAATCTTGAATCCTCAATCCTCAATCCTCAATCCTCAATCCTCAATCCTCATTCTTCAATCCTCAGTCCCCAATCCTCAATCTTCTATCCTCAATACTCAATCCTCAATCCTCAATCCTCAATCCTCAACCTTGAATCCTCAATACTCAATCTTCAATCCTCAATCCTCAATCCTCAATCATCAATCCTCAATCATCAATCCTCAATCTTCAATACTCAATCCTCAAACCTCAATCCTCAATCCTCAATACTCAACCATCAATCCTCAATTCTCAATACTAAATAGAATATCCTGAATCCTCGTGGTTCAATACCCAATCCACAATATTCAATAATCAAATCTCAATCCTCGAACATCAATTCTCAACACTCAATCCTCAACACTCAGTCCTCTCTCTTCAATCCTCCATCCTCAACCCTCAATCCTCAACCTTCAATCCTCAATCCTCAATCCTCAATCCTCAATCCTCAATATTCAACACACTACCCTCAACCATCAATCCTCAATACTCAACCATCAATCCTCAATTCTCAATACTCAACAGAATATCCTGAATTCTCATGGTTCATTACCCAATCCACAAAATTCAATAATCAAATCTCAATCCTCAAACATCAATTCTCAACACTCAATCCTCAATACTCAGTCCGCAATCCTCAATATTCAATCCTCAATCCTCAATCCTCAATCCACTATCCTCAACCTTCAATCCTCAATACTCAATCTTCAATGCTCATTCCTCAATCCTCAATCCTCAATTCTCAATCCTCAATCGTCAATCTTCAATCCTCAATACACAATCTTCAATCCTCAATCCTCAAACCTCAATCCTCAATCCTCATTCTTCAATCCTCAATACCCAATCCTCAATCTTCAATCCTCAATCCCCTATCCTCTATTCTCAATCCTCAGTCCTCAGTCCTCAGTCCTCAAACATCAATCCTCAACCCTCAGAACTCATCCTCAATCCTCAATCCTCGATCCTCAATCCTCAATCCTCAGTCTTCAGTTCTCAATACTCAACCTTTAATCCTCAATACTCAGTCCTCTCTCTTCAATCCTCAATCCTCAATCATCAATCCTCAATCATCAATCCTCAATCTTCAATACTCAATCCTCAAACCTCAATCCTCAATGCTCAATACTCAACCATCAATCCTCAATTCTCAATACTAAATAGAATATCCTGAATCCTCGTGGTTCAATACCCAATCCACAATATTCAATAATCAAATCTCAATCCTCGAACATCAATTTCAACACTCAATCCTCAACACTCAGTCCTCTCTCTTCAATCCTCCATCCTCAACCCTCAATCCTCAAGCGTCAATCCTTAATCCTCAGTCATCAACACTCAATCCTCAGTCCTCAAATCTCAATCCCGAATCCTCAATCCTGAATCCTCAATCTTCTGCCCTCAGTCCTCAAAAATCAATTGCCAATCCTCAATCCGCAATAGAATATCCTCAATTGACAGTTTTCAATACTCAATCCCCATTCTTCAATCTTCATATATCAATTCACAAACATCAATTCTCATCACTCTACCATCAACACTCAGTCCTCAATCTTGAATCCTCAATCCTCAAACCTCAATCTTCAATCCTCAACCTTCAATCCTCAATCCTCAATCCTCAATCCTCAATCCTCAATATTCAACACTCAGTCCTCTCTCTTCAATCCTCCTTTCTCAACCCTCAATCCTCAATCCTCAATCCTCAATCCTCAATCCTCAATATTCAACACACTACCCTCAACCATCAATTCTCAATACTCAACCATCAATCCTCAATTCTCAATACTCAACAGAATATCCTGAATTCTCACGGTTCAATACCCAATCCACAAAATTCAATAATCAAATCTCAATCCTCAAACATCATTTCTCAACACTCAATCCTCAATACTCAGTCCGCAATCCTCAATATTCAATCCTCAATCCTCAATCCTCAATCCACTATCCTCAACCTTCAGTCCTCAATACTCAATCTTCAATGCTCAGTCCTCAATCCTCAATCCTCAATTGTCAATCCTCAATCGTCAATCTTCAATCCTCAATACTCAATCTTCAATCCTCAATCCTCAATCCTCAATCCTCAATCCTCATTCTTCAGTCCTCAATACCCAATCCTCAATCTTCAATCCTCAATCCTCTATCCTCAATTCTCAACCCTCAATCCTCAGTCCTCAGTCCTCAAACATCAATCCTCAATCCTCAGACCTCATCCTCAATCCTCAATCCTCGATCCTCAATCCTCAATCCTCAGTCTTCAATTCTCAATACTCAACCTTTAATCCTCAATACTCAATCCTCAATCCTCAATCCACATTCTTCAATCCTCAATCCACAATCCTCAAACCTCAATCCTCAACCGTCGGTCCTCGTCCTCAATCCTCAACCCTCAATCCTCATTCCTCCCATCTTCAATCATCAATAAACAATCTTCAATCCTCAATCCTGAATCCTGAATGCTCAATACTCAATCGTCAATATTCAACACTCAACCCTCAGCGATCAGACCTCAATACTCATCATCAATCCTCAATTCTCAATACTCAATAGAATATCCTGAATTCTCATGGTTCAATACTCAATTCACAATATTCAATAATCAAATCTCAATCCTCAAACATCATTTGTCAACACTCAATCCTCAACACTCAGTCCTCTCTCTTCAATCCTCCATCCTCAACCCTCAATCCTCAAGCGTCAATCCTCAATCCTCAATCATCAACCCTCAATCCTCAGTCCTCAAACCTCAATCCCGAATCCTCAATACTGACTCCTCAATTTTCTGCCCTCAGTCCTCAAAACCCAATTGTCAATCCTCAATCCTCAATAGAATATCCTCAATTCACAGTTTTCAATACTCAATCCCCATTCTTCAATCTTCAAATCTCAATCCACAAACATCAATTCTCATCACTCAACCATCAACACTCAGTCCTCAACCTTCAATCCTCAATACTCAATCCTCAACCTTCAATCCTCAATACTCAAACCTCAATCCTCAATCCTCAATTCTCAATCCTCAATACTCAATCCTCAATCGTCAATCCTCAATCCCCAATCCTCAATCTTCAATCCTCAATCCTCAATCCTCAATCCTCAATCCTCAATATTCAACACACAACCCTCAACCATCAATCCTCAATACTCAACAATCAATCCTCAATTCTCAATACTCAATAGAATATCCTGGATTCTCATGGTTCAATACTCAATCCACAAAATTCATTAATCAAATCTCAATCCTCAAACATCAATTCTCAACACACAATCCTCAATACTCAGTCCTCTCACTTCAATCCTCCATCCTCAATCCTCACTCCTCAAGCGTCAATCCTCAATCCTCAATCCTCAACACTCAGTCCTCTCTCTTCAATCCTCCATCCTCAACCCTCAATCCTCAAGCGTCAATCCTCAATCCTCAATCCTCAATCCTCATTCTTCAATCCTCAATACCCAATCCTCAATCTTCAATCCTCAATCCTCTATCCTCAATTCTCAATCCTCAATCCTCAGTCCTCAGTCCTCAAACATCAATCCTCAACCCTCAGACCTCATCCTCAATCCTCAATCCTCGATCCTCAATCCTCAATCCTCAGCCTTCGATTCTCAATACTCAACCTTTAATCCTCAATACTCAATCCTCAATCCTCAATCCACATTCTTCAATCCTCAATCCACAATCCTCAAACCTCAATCCTCAACCGTCGGTCCTCGTCCTCAATCCTCAACCCTCAATCCTCATTCCTCCCATCTTCAATCATCAATACACAATCTTCAATCCTCAATCCTGAATCCTGAATGCTCAATCCTCAATCGTCAATATTCAACGCTCAACCCTCAACGATCAGTCCTCAATACTCATCATCAATCCTCAATTCTCAATACTCAATAGAATATTCTGAATTCTCATGGTTCAATACTCAATTCACAATATTCAATAATCAAATCTCAATCCTCAAACATCAATTCTCAACACTCAATCCTCAACACTCAGTCCTCTCTCTTCAATCCTCCATCCTCAACCCTCAATCCTCAAGCGTCAATCCTCAATCCTCAATAATCAACCCTCAATCCTCAGTCCTCAAACCTCAACCCCGAATCCTCAATACTGACTCCTCAATTTTCTGCCCTCAGTCCTCAAAAATCAATTGTCAATCCTCAATCCTCAATAGAATATCCTCAATTCACAGTTTTCAATACTCAATCCCCATTCTTCAATCTTCAAATCTCAATCCACAAACATCAATTCTCATCACTCAGCCATCAGCACTCAGTCCTCAATCTTCAATCCTCAATCTTCAATCCTCAATCTTCAATCCTCAATACTCAATCTTCAATCCTCAATCCTCAACTCTCAATCCTCAATACTCAATCCTCAATCCTCAATCCTCAATCCTCAATCCTCAATCCTCAATCCTCAATCCTCAATCTTCAATCCTCAATAATCAATCTCCAATCCTAGATCCTCAATCCCCAATCCTCAATCCTTAATCCTCAATCCTCAATCCTTAATCCCCACTCCTCAGTCTTGAATCCTCAATGCTCAATCCTCAATCCTCAATCCTCAATCCTCAATCCTCAATCCTCAATCCTCAATCCTCAAACCTCAATACTCAATCCTCAATCTTCAATCCTCAATACTCAATATTCAATCCTCAATCCTCAATCCTCAATCCTCAATCTTCAATCCTCAATCCTCAATCCCCAATCCTCAATCCTCATTCTTCAATCCTCGATACCCAATCCTCAATTTTCAATCCTCAATCCTCAATCCTCAATTTTCAATATTCAATCCTCAGTCCTCAGTCCTCAAACCTCAATCCTCAACCCTCAGCCCTCATCCTCAATCCTCAATCCTCAATCCTCAATCCACATTCTTCAATCCTCAGTCCCCAATCCTCAATCCTCAATCCTCAGTCCTCAAACCTCAATCCTGAATCCTCAATCCTGAATCCTGAATCTTCAGCCCTCAGTCCCCAACAATCGGTTGTCAATCCTCAATCCTCAATAGAATATCCTCAATTCACAGGTTTCAATACTCAATACCCAATCCTCAATCTTCAATCCTCAATCCTCAATCCTCAATTCTCAACCCTCAATCCTCAGTCCTCAGTCCTCAAACCTCTATCCTCAAACCTCAGCCCTCATCCTCAATCCTCAATCGACAATCCGCAATCCTCAATCTTCAATCCTCAATACTCAACATTCAATCCTCAATCCTCAGTCCTCAAACCTCAATTCTGAATCCTCAACCCTGAGTTCTAATCTTCAGCGCTCAGTCCACAACAATCAGTAGTGAATCCTCAGTCCTCAATAGAATATCCTCAATTCACAGTTTTCAATACTCAATACTCAATCTGCAATCTTCAAACCTGTATCCACAAACATCAATTCTCATCACTCAACCCTCAACACTCAGTCCTCAATGTTCAATCCTCAATCCTCAATTCTCAATCTTCAATCCTCAATACTGAATCTTCAATCCTCAATCCCCAATCCTCAATCCTCAGCCCTCAATCCTCATTCTTCAATCCTCAATCCCCAGTCCTCAGTCTTCAATCCTCAATGCTCAATCCTCAATCCTCAATCCTCAGTCCTCAATCCTCAATCCTCAATCCTCAAACCTCAATACTCAATCCTCAATCTTCAATCCTCAATACTCAATATTCAATCCTCAATCCTCAATCCTCAATCTTCAATCCTCAATAATCAATCTCCAATCCTAGATCCTCAATCCCCAATCCTCAATCCTTTATCCTCAATCTTCAATCCTCAATCCCCAGTCCTCTGTCTTCAATCCTCAATGCTCAATCCTCAATCCTCAATCCTCAATCCTCAATCCTCAATCCTCAATCCTCAAACCTCAATACTCAATCCTCAATCTTCAATCCTCAGTACTCAATCCTCAATTTTCAATATTCAATCCTCAGTCCTCAGTCCTCAAACCTCAATCCTCAACCCTCAGCCCTCATCCTCAATCCTCAATCCTCAATCCTCAATCCACATTCTTCAATCCTCAGTCCCCAATCCTCAATCTTCTATCCTCAATACTCAATCCTCAATCCTCAATCCTCAATCCTCAATCCTCAATTCTCAATCTTCAATCCTCAATACTGAATCTTCAATCCTCAATCCTCAATCCTCAATCCTCAATCCTCAATACTCAACCATCAATCCTCAATTCTCAATACTCAATAGAATATCCTGAATTCTCAGGATTCTATACTCAAACATCAATCCTCAACTCTCAGCCCTCATTCTCAATCCTCAATCCACAATCCTCAAACATCAATCCTCAACCGTCGGTCCTCGTCCTCAACCCTCAACCCTCTATCCTCATTCCTCCAATCTTCAATCATCAATACTCAATCTTCAATCCTCAATCCTCAATCCTCAACGCTCAATCCTCAATCCTCGATATTCAACACTCAACCCTCAACCATCAATCCTCAATACTCATCATCAATCCTCAATTCTCAATACTCAATAGAATATCCTGAATTCTCATGGTTCAATACTCAATCCACAATATTCAATAATCAAAGCTCAATCCTCAAACATCAATTCTCAACTCTCAATCCTCAACACTCAGTCCTCTCTCTTCAATCCTCCATTCTCAACCCTCAATCCTCAAGCGTCAGTCCTCAATCCTCAATCATCAACCCTCAATCCTCAGTCCTCAAACCTCAATCCCGAATCCACAATCTTCTGCTCTCAGTCCTCAAAAATCAATTGCCAATCCTCAATCCTCAATAGAATATCCTCAATTCACAGTTTTCAATACACAATCCCCATTGTTCAATCTTCAAATCTCAATCCACAAACATCAATTCTCATCACTCAACCATCAACACTCAGTCCTCAATCTTCAATCCTCAGTCCTCACTCCTCAATCTTCAATCCTCAATACTCAATCCTCAATCCTCAATCCTCAATTCTCAATCGTCAATCCTCAATCCCCAATCCTCAATCTTCAATCCTCAATCCTCAATCCTCAATCCTCAATCCTCAATATTCAACACACAACCCTCAACCATCAATCCTCAATACTCTACCATTAATCCTCAATTGTCAATACTCAATAGAATATCCTGAATTCTCATGGTTCAATACTTAATCCACAAAATTCAATAATCAAATCTCAATCTTCGAACATCAATTCTCAACACTCAATCCTCAATACTCAGCCCTCTCTCTTCAATCCTCAATCCTCTATCATCAATCCTCAAGCGTCAATCCTCAATCCTCAATCCTCATTCTTCAATCCTGAATACACAATCCTCAATGTTCAATCCTCAATCCTCAATCCTCAATTCTCAATCCTCAATCCTCAGTCCTCAGTCCTCAAACCTCAATCCTCAGCCCTCAGCCCTCATCCTCAATCCTTAATCGACAATCCGCAATCCTCAATCTTCAATCCTCAATACACAACCATCAATCCTCAATTCTCAATACTCAATAGAATATCCTGAATTCTCAGGATTCTATACTCAAACCTCAATCCTCAACCCTCAGCCCTCATTCTCAATCCTCAATCCACAATCCTCAAACCTCAATCATCAACCGTCGGTCCTCGTCCTGAATCCTCAACCCTCAATCCTCATTCCTCCCACCTTCAATCATCAATACTCAATCTTCAATCCTCAATCCTCAATCCTCAATGTCCAATCCTCAATCCTCGATATTCAACACTCAACCCTCAACCATCAATCCTCAATACTTATCATCAATCCTCAATTCTCAATACTCAAAAGAATATCATGGATTCTCATGGTTCAATACTCAATCCACAAAATTCAGTATCAAATCTCAATCCTCAAACATCAATTCTCAACACTCAATCCTCAATACTCAGTCCTCTCTCTTCAATCCTCCATCCTCAATCCTCAATCCCCAAGCGTCAATCCTCAATCCTCAATCCTCAACCCTCAATCCTCAGTCCTCGAACCTCAATCCGGAATCCTCAATCCTGAATCCTCAATATTCAGCCGTCGGTCCTCGACAATCAATTGTCAATCCTCAATCTTCAATAGAATATCCACTATTCACAGCTTTCAATGCTCAATACTCAATCTGCAATCTTCAAACCTCTATGCACAATCATCAATTCTCACCACTCAACCCTCAAAACTCAGTCCTCAATGTTCAATACTCAATCCTCAATTCCCAATCTTCAATCCTCAATACTGAATCTTCAATCCTCAATCCTCAATCCTCAATCCTCAACCCTCAATCCTCATTCTTCAATCCTCAGTCCCCAATCCTCAATCTTCCATCCTCAATACTCAATCCTCAATCCTCAATCCTCAATCCTCAATCCTCAATCCTCAATCTTCAATCCTCAATAATCAATCTCCAATCCTAGATCCTCAATCCCCAATCCTCAATCCTTAATCCTCAATCCTCAATCCTTAATCCCCACTCCTCAGTCTTGAATCCTCAATGCTCAATCCTCAATCCTCAATCCTCAATCCTCAATCCTCAATCCTCAATCCTCAATCCTCAAACCTCAATACTCAATCCTCAATCTTCAATCCTCAATACTCAATATTCAATCCTCAATCCTCAATCCTCAATCCTCAATCTTCAATCCTCAATCCTCAATCCCCAATCCTCAATCCTCATTCTTCAATCCTCGATACCCAATCCTCAATTTTCAATCCTCAATCCTCAATCCTCAATTTTCAATACTCAATCCTCAGTCCTCAGTCCTCAAACCTCAATCCTCAACCCTCAGCCCTCGTCCTCAATCCTCAATCCTCAATCCTCAATTCTCATTCTTCAATCCTCAGTACTCAATCCTCAATTTTCAATATTCAATCCTCAGTCCTCAGTCCTCAAACCTCAATCCTCAACCCTCAGCCCTCATCCTCAATCCTCAATCCTCAATCCTCAATCCACATTCTTCAATCCTCAGTCCCCAATCCTCAATCCTCAATCCTCAGTCCTCAAACCTCAATCCTGAATCCTCAATCCTGAATCCTGAATCTTCAGCCCTCAGTCCCCAACAATCGGTTGTCAATCCTCAATCCTCAATAGAATATCCTCAATTCACAGGTTTCAATACTCAATACCCAATCCTCAATCTTCAATCCTCAATCCTCAATCCTCAATTCTCAACCCTCAATCCTCAGTCCTCAGTCCTCAAACCTCTATCCTCAAACCTCAGCCCTCATCCTCAATCCTCAATCGACAATCCGCAATCCTCAATCTTCAATCCTCAATACTCAACATTCAATCCTCAATCCTCAGTCCTCAAACCTCAATTCTGAATCCTCAACCCTGAGTTCTAATCTTCAGCGCTCAGTCCACAACAATCAGTAGTGAATCCTCAGTCCTCAATAGAATATCCTCAATTCACAGTTTTCAATACTCAATACTCAATCTGCAATCTTCAAACCTGTATCCACAAACATCAATTCTCATCACTCAACCCTCAACACTCAGTCCTCAATGTTCAATCCTCAATCCTCAATTCTCAATCTTCAATCCTCAATACTGAATCTTCAATCCTCAATCCCCAATCCTCAATCCTCAGCCCTCAATCCTCATTCTTCAATCCTCAATCCCCAGTCCTCAGTCTTCAATCCTCAATGCTCAATCCTCAATCCTCAATCCTCAGTCCTCAATCCTCAATCCTCAATCCTCAAACCTCAATACTCAATCCTCAATCTTCAATCCTCAATACTCAATATTCAATCCTCAATCCTCAATCCTCAATCTTCAATCCTCAATAATCAATCTCCAATCCTAGATCCTCAATCCCCAATCCTCAATCCTTTATCCTCAATCTTCAATCCTCAATCCCCAGTCCTCTGTCTTCAATCCTCAATGCTCAATCCTCAATCCTCAATCCTCAATCCTCAATCCTCAATCCTCAATCCTCAAACCTCAATACTCAATCCTCAATCTTCAATCCTCAGTACTCAATCCTCAATTTTCAATATTCAATCCTCAGTCCTCAGTCCTCAAACCTCAATCCTCAACCCTCAGCCCTCATCCTCAATCCTCAATCCTCAATCCTCAATCCACATTCTTCAATCCTCAGTCCCCAATCCTCAATCTTCTATCCTCAATACTCAATCCTCAATCCTCAATCCTCAATCCTCAATCCTCAATTCTCAATCTTCAATCCTCAATACTGAATCTTCAATCCTCAATCCTCAATCCTCAATCCTCAATCCTCAATACTCAACCATCAATCCTCAATTCTCAATACTCAATAGAATATCCTGAATTCTCAGGATTCTATACTCAAACATCAATCCTCAACTCTCAGCCCTCATTCTCAATCCTCAATCCACAATCCTCAAACATCAATCCTCAACCGTCGGTCCTCGTCCTCAACCCTCAACCCTCTATCCTCATTCCTCCAATCTTCAATCATCAATACTCAATCTTCAATCCTCAATCCTCAATCCTCAACGCTCAATCCTGAATCCTCGATATTCAACACTCAACCCTCAACCATCAATCCTCAATACTCATCATCAATCCTCAATTCTCAATACTCAATAGAATATCCTGAATTCTCATGGTTCAATACTCAATCCACAATATTCAATAATCAAAGCTCAATCCTCAAACATCAATTCTCAACTCTCAATCCTCAACACTCAGTCCTCTCCCTTCAATCCTCCATTCTCAACCCTCAATCCTCAAGCGTCAGTCCTCAATCCTCAATCATCAACCCTCAATCCTCAGTCCTCAAACCTCAATCCCGAATCCACAATCTTCTGCTCTCAGTCCTCAAAAATCAATTGCCAATCCTCAATCCTCAATAGAATATCCTCAATTCACAGTTTTCAATACACAATCCCCATTGTTCAATCTTCAAATCTCAATCCACAAACATCAATTCTCATCACTCAACCATCAACACTCAGTCCTCAATCTTCAATCCTCAGTCCTCACTCCTCAATCTTCAATCCTCAATACTCAATCCTCAATCCTCAATCCTCAATTCTCAATCGTCAATCCTCAATCCCCAATCCTCAATCTTCAATCCTCAATCCTCAATCCTCAATCCTCAATCCTCAATATTCAACACACAACCCTCAACCATCAATCCTCAATACTCTACCATTAATCCTCAATTGTCAATACTCAATAGAATATCCTGAATTCTCATGGTTCAATACTTAATCCACAAAATTCAATAATCAAATCTCAATCTTCGAACATCAATTCTCAACACTCAATCCTCAATACTCAGCCCTCTCTCTTCAATCCTCAATCCTCTATCATCAATCCTCAAGCGTCAATCCTCAATCCTCAATCCTCATTCTTCAATCCTCAATACACAATCCTCAATGTTCAATCCTCAATCCTCAATCCTCAATTCTCAATCCTCAATCCTCAGTCCTCAGTCCTCAAACCTCAATCCTCAGCCCTCAGCCCTCATCCTCAATCCTCAATCGACAATCCGCAATCCTCAATCTTCAATCCTCAATACACAACCATCAATCCTCAATTCTCAATACTCAATAGAATATCCTGAATTCTCAGGATTCTATACTCAAACCTCAATCCTCAACCCTCAGCCCTCATTCTCAATCCTCAATCCACAATCCTCAAACCTCAATCATCAACCGTCGGTCCTCGTCCTGAATCCTCAACCCTCAATCCTCATTCCTCCCACCTTCAATCATCAATACTCAATCTTCAATCCTCAATCCTCAATCCTCAATGTCCAATCCTCAATCCTCGATATTCAACACTCAACCCTCAACCATCAATCCTCAATACTTATCATCAATCCTCAATTCTCAATACTCAAAAGAATATCATGGATTCTCATGGTTCAATACTCAATCCACAAAATTCAGTATCAAATCTCAATCCTCAAACATCAATTCTCAACACTCAATCCTCAATACTCAGTCCTCTCTCTTCAATCCTCCATCCTCAATCCTCAATCCCCAAGCGTCAATCCTCAATCCTCAATCCTCAACCCTCAATCCTCAGTCCTCGAACCTCAATCCGGAATCCTCAATCCTGAATCCTCAATATTCAGCCGTCGGTCCTCGACAATCAATTGTCAATCCTCAATCTTCAATAGAATATCCACTATTCACAGCTTTCAATGCTCAATACTCAATCTGCAATCTTCAAACCTCTATGCACAATCATCAATTCTCACCACTCAACCCTCAAAACTCAGTCCTCAATGTTCCATACTCAATCCTCAATTCCCAATCTTCAATCCTCAATACTGAATCTTCAATCCTCAATCCTCAATCCTCAATCCTCAACCCTCAATCCTCATTCTTCAATCCTCAGTCCCCAATCCTCAATCTTCCATCCTCAATACTCAATCCTCAATCCTCAATCCTCAATCCTCAATCCTCAATCCTCAATCTTCAATCCTCAATAATCAATCTCCAATCCTAGATCCTCAATCCCCAATCCTCAATCCTTAATCCTCAATCCTCAATCCTTAATCCCCACTCCTCAGTCTTGAATCCTCAATGCTCAATCCTCAATCCTCAATCCTCAATCCTCAATCCTCAATCCTCAATCCTCAATCCTCAAACCTCAATACTCAATCCTCAATCTTCAATCCTCAATACTCAATATTCAATCCTCAATCCTCAATCCTCAATCCTCAATCTTCAATCCTCAATCCTCAATCCCCAATCCTCAATCCTCATTCTTCAATCCTCGATACCCAATCCTCAATTTTCAATCCTCAATCCTCAATCCTCAATTTTCAATACTCAATCCTCAGTCCTCAGTCCTCAAACCTCAATCCTCAACCCTCAGCCCTCGTCCTCAATCCTCAATCCTCAATCCTCAATTCTCATTCTTCAATCCTCAGTACTCAATCCTCAATTTTCAATATTCAATCCTCAGTCCTCAGTCCTCAAACCTCAATCCTCAACCCTCAGCCCTCATCCTCAATCCTCAATCCTCAATCCTCAATCCACATTCTTCAATCCTCAGTCCCCAATCCTCAATCCTCAATCCTCAGTCCTCAAACCTCAATCCTGAATCCTCAATCCTGAATCCTGAATCTTCAGCCCTCAGTCCCCAACAATCGGTTGTCAATCCTCAATCCTCAATAGAATATCCTCAATTCACAGGTTTCAATACTCAATACCCAATCCTCAATCTTCAATCCTCAATCCTCAATCCTCAATTCTCAACCCTCAATCCTCAGTCCTCAGTCCTCAAACCTCAATCCTCAAACCTCAGCCCTCATCCTCAATCCTCAATCGACAATCCGCAATCCTCAATCTTCAATCCTCAATACTCAACATTCAATCCTCAATCCTCAGTCCTCAAACCTCAATTCTGAATCCTCAACCCTGAGTTCTAATCTTCAGCGCTCAGTCCACAACAATCAGTAGTGAATCCTCAGTCCTCAATAGAATATCCTCAATTCACAGTTTTCAATACTCAATACTCAATCTGCAATCTTCAAACCTGTATCCACAAACATCAATTCTCATCACTCAACCCTCAACACTCAGTCCTCAATGTTCAATCCTCAATCCTCAATTCTCAATCTTCAATCCTCAATACTGAATCTTCAATCCTCAATCCTCAATCCTCAATCCTCAGCCCTCAATCCTCATTCTTCAATCCTCAATCCCCAGTCCTCAGTCTTCAATCCTCAATGCTCAATCCTCAATCCTCAATCCTCAGTCCTCAATCCTCAATCCTCAATCCTCAAACCTCAATACTCAATCCTCAATCTTCAATCCTCAATACTCAATATTCAATCCTCAATCCTCAATCCTCAATCTTCAATCCTCAATAATCAATCTCCAATCCTAGATCCTCAATCCCCAATCCTCAATCCTTTATCCTCAATCTTCAATCCTCAATCCCCAGTCCTCTGTCTTCAATCCTCAATGCTCAATCCTCAATCCTCAATCCTCAATCCTCAATCCTCAATCCTCAATCCTCAAACCTCAATACTCAATCCTCAATCTTCAATCCTCAGTACTCAATCCTCAATTTTCAATATTCAATCCTCAGTCCTCAGTCCTCAAACCTCAATCCTCAACCCTCAGCCCTCATCCTCAATCCTCAATCCTCAATCCTCAATCCACATTCTTCAATCCTCAGTCCCCAATCCTCAATCTTCTATCCTCAATACTCAATCCTCAATCCTCAATCCTCAATCCTCAATCCTCAATTCTCAATCTTCAATCCTCAATACTGAATCTTCAATCCTCAATCCTCAATCCTCAATCCTCAATCCTCAATACTCAACCATCAATCCTCAATTCTCAATACTCAATAGAATATCCTGAATTCTCAGGATTCTATACTCAAACATCAATCCTCAACTCTCAGCCCTCATTCTCAATCCTCAATCCACAATCCTCAAACATCAATCCTGAACCGTCGGTCCTCGTCCTCAACCCTCAACCCTCTATCCTCATTCCTCCAATCTTCAATCATCAATACTCAATCTTCAATCCTCAATCCTCAATCCTCAACGCTCAATCCTCAATCCTCGATATTCAACACTCAACCCTCAACCATCAATCCTCAATACTCATCATCAATCCTCAATTCTCAATACTCAATAGAATATCCTGAATTCTCATGGTTCAATACTCAATCCACAATATTCAATAATCAAAGCTCAATCCTCAAACATCAATTCTCAACTCTCAATCCTCAACACTCAGTCCTCTCTCTTCAATCCTCCATTCTCAACCCTCAATCCTCAAGCGTCAGTCCTCAATCCTCAATCATCAACCCTCAATCCTCAGTCCTCAAACCTCAATCCCGAATCCACAATCTTCTGCTCTCAGTCCTCAAAAATCAATTGCCAATCCTCAATCCTCAATAGAATATCCTCAATTCACAGTTTTCAATACACAATCCCCATTGTTCAATCTTCAAATCTCAATCCACAAACATCAATTCTCATCACTCAACCATCAACACTCAGTCCTCAATCTTCAATCCTCAGTCCTCACTCCTCAATCTTCAATCCTCAATACTCAATCCTCAATCCTCAATCCTCAATTCTCAATCGTCAATCCTCAATCCCCAATCCTCAATCTTCAATCCTCAATCCTCAATCCTCAATCCTCAATCCTCAATATTCAACACACAACCCTCAACCATCAATCCTCAATACTCTACCATTAATCCTCAATTGTCAATACTCAATAGAATATCCTGAATTCTCATGGTTCAATACTTAATCCACAAAATTCAATAATCAAATCTCAATCTTCGAACATCAATTCTCAACACTCAATCCTCAATACTCAGCCCTCTCTCTTCAATCCTCAATCCTCTATCATCAATCCTCAAGCGTCAATCCTCAATCCTCAATCCTCATACTTCAATCCTCAATACACAATCCTCAATGTTCAATCCTCAATCCTCAATCCTCAATTCTGAATCCTCAATCCTCAGTCCTCAGTCCTCAAACCTCAATCCTCAGCCCTCAGCCCTCATCCTCAATCCTCAATCGACAATCCGCAATCCTCAATCTTCAATCCTCAATACACAACCATCAATCCTCAATTCTCAATACTCAATAGAATATCCTGAATTCTCAGGATTCTATACTCAAACCTCAATCCTCAACCCTCAGCCCTCATTCTCAATCCTCAATCCACAATCCTCAAACCTCAATCATCAACCGTCGGTCCTCGTCCTGAATCCTCAACCCTCAATCCTCATTCCTCCCACCTTCAATCATCAATACTCAATCTTCAATCCTCAATCCTCAATCCTCAATGTCCAATCCTCAATCCTCGATATTCAACACTCAACCCTCAACCATCAATCCTCAATACTTATCATCAATCCTCAATTCTCAATACTCAAAAGAATATCATGGATTCTCATGGTTCAATACTCAATCCACAAAATTCAGTATCAAATCTCAATCCTCAAACATCAATTCTCAACACTCAATCCTCAATACTCAGTCCTCTCTCTTCAATCCTCCATCCTCAATCCTCAATCCCCAAGCGTCAATCCTCAATCCTCAATCCTCAACCCTCAATCCTCAGTCCTCGAACCTCAATCCGGAATCCTCAATCCTGAATCCTCAATATTCAGCCGTCGGTCCTCGACAATCAATTGTCAATCCTCAATCTTCAATAGAATATCCACTATTCACAGCTTTCAATGCTCAATACTCAATCTGCAATCTTCAAACCTCTATCCACAATCATCAATTCTCACCACTCAACCCTCAAAACTCAGTCCTCAATGTTCAATACTCAATCCTCAATTCCCAATCTTCAATCCTCAATACTGAATCTTCAATCCTCAATCCTCAATCCTCAATCCTCAACCCTCAATCCTCATTCTTCAATCCTCAGTCCCCAATCCTCAATCTTCCATCCTCAATACTCAATCCTCAATCCTCAATCCTCAATCCTCAGTCTTGAATCCTCAATACTCAATCTTCAATCCTCAATCCTCAATCCTCAATCATCAATCCTCAATCATCAATCCTCAGTCTTCAATACTCAATCCTCAATCCTCAATCCTCAGTCCTCAATACACAACCATCAATCCTCAATTCTCAATACTCAATAGAATATCCTGAATTCTCAGGATTCTATACTCAAACCTCAATCCTCAACCCTCAGCCCTCATTCTCAATCCTCAATCCACAATCCTCAATCCTCAATCATCAACCGTCGGTCCTCGTCCTGAATCCTCAACCCTCAATCCTCATTCCTCCCACCTTCAATCATCATTACTCAATCTTCAATCCTCAATCCTCAATCCTCAATGTTCAATCCTCAATCCTCGATATTCAACACTCAACCCTCAACCATCAATCCTCAATACTCATCATCAATCCTCAATTCTCAATACTCAATAGAATATCCTGAATTCTCATGGTTCAATACTCAATCCACAATATTCAATAATCAAATCTCAATCCTCAAACATCAATTCTCAACTCTCAATCCTCAACACTCAGTCCTCTCTCTTCAATCCTCCATTCTCAACCCTCAATCCTCAAGCGTCAGTCCTCAATCCTCAATCATCAACCCTCAATCCTCAGTCCTCAAACCTCAATCCCGAATCCACAATCCTGAATCCTCAATCTTCTGCTCTCAGTCCTCAAAAATCAATTGCCAATCCTCAATCCTCAATAGAATATCCTCAATTCACAGTTTTCAATACTCAATCCCCATTGTTCAATCTTCAAATCTCAATCCACAAACATCAATTCTCATCACTCAACCATCAACACTCAGTCCTCAATCTTCAATCCTCAGTCCTCACTCCTCAATCTTCAATCCTCAATACTCAATCCTCAATCCTCAATCCTCAATTCTCTATCCTCAACCCTCAATACTCAATCGTCAATCCTCAATCCCCAATCCTCAATATTCAATCCTCAATCATCAATCCTCAATTCTCAATCCTCAAACCTCAATCCTCAACCGTCAGTCCTCGTCCTCAACCCTCAACCCACAATCCTCAATTCTCAATCTTCAATAATCAATACTCAATCTCCAATCTCCAAACCTCAATCCTCAATCCTCAATCCTCAATCCTCAATCCTCAATCCACAATCCTCAATCTTCAATCCTCAATACTCAATCGTCAATCCTCAGTCCTCAATCCTCAATCCTCAATCCTCGGTCCTCAAACCTCAATCCTCAACCCTCAGCCCTCATCCTCAATTCTCAATTCTCAATGCTCAATCCTCAATCCTCAATCCTCAGTCCTCAAACCTCAATCCCGAATCCTCAATCCTGAATCCTCAATCTTCAGCCCTCAGTCCTCAACAATCAATCGTCCATCCTCGATCCTCAGACCTCAAACATCAATATTCAACCCTCAGTTCTCGTCCGCAATCCACAACCCTCAATCATCAATCCTCAATCTTCAATCATCAATATTCAATCTTCAATCCTCAATACTCAATCTTCAATCCTCAATACGCAATCCTCAACACTCAGGCCTCATCCTCAATCCTCAATCCTCAATCTTCAATCCTCAATACTCAATCTTCAATCCTCAATCCTCAGTCCGCAATACTCAACCATCAATCCTCAATTCTCAATACTCAAGAGGATATCCTGAATTCTCAGGATTCAATACTCAAACCTCAATCGTCAACCCTCAGCCCTCATCCTCCATCCTCCATCCTCAATCGTCAACCCCCAATCCTCAATATTCAGTCCTCAATACTCAATATTCAGTCCTCGATCCTCAGTCCTCAAACCTCAATTCTGAATCCTCAATACTCAATCTTCAATCCTCAATCCTCAGTCCTCAATACTCAACCATCAATCCTCAATTCTCAGTACTCAATAAGATATCCTGAATTCTCAGGATTCAATTGTCAATCCCCAATCCTCAACCCTCAGCCCTCATCCTCCATCCTCAATTCTCAATCCTCAATCCTCAATCTTCAATCCTCAATACTCAATCTTCAATCCTCAATCCTCAATTCTCAATCATCAATCCTCAATCCTCAGTCATCAACACTCAATCTTCAATACTCAATCCTCAATCCTCAATGCTCAATCCTCAATCCTCAACCCTCAATCCTCATTCCTCAAACCTCAATCCTGAACCCTCAGTCCTCATCCTCAATTCTGAATTCTCAATCCTCAATCCTCAATCCTCAATCTTCAATCCTCAATAATCAATCTCCAATCCTAGGTCCTCAATCCCCAATTTTTAATCCTTAATCCTCAACCTTCAATCCTCAATCCCCAGTCCTCAATCTTCAATCCTCAATGCTCAATCCTCAATCCTCAATCCTCAGGCCTCAATCCTCAACCCTCAATCCTCAAACCTCAATCCTCATCCGTCAGTCCTCGTCCTCACTCCTCAAACCTCAATCCTCAGTCCGCAATACTCAACCATCAATCCTCAATTCTCAATACTCAATAGGATATCCTGAATTCTCAGGATTCAATACTCAAACCTCAATCCTCAACCCTCAGCCCTCATCCTCCATCCTCCATCCTCAATCCTCAATACTCAATCCTCAATATTCAGTCCTCAATACTCAATCTTCAATCCTCGATCCTCAGTCCTCAAACCTCAATTCTGAATCCTCAATACTCAACCTTCAATCCTCAATCCCCAGTCCTCAATCTTCAATCCTCAATACTCAATCTTCAATCCTCAATCCTCAATCCTCAATCCTCAATCCTCATTCTTCAATCCTCCATACCCAATCCTCAATCTTCAATCCACAATCCTCAATCCTCAATTCTCAATCCTCAATCCTTAATGCTCAGACCTCAAACATCAATACTCAACTCTCAGTCGTCGATCTCACTCCACAACCCTCAATCCTCAATCCTCAATTCTCCAATTCTCAATCCTCAATCCTAAATCCTCAATCCTCAATCCTCATACTCAATCCTCAATCTTCAATCCTCAGTCCCCAATCCTCAATCTTCAATCCTCAATCCTCAATGTTCAATCCGCAATACCCAATCCTCAATCTTCAATCCTCAACACTCAACCCTCAATCCTCAATCCTCAATCCTCAATTTTCAATCCTCAATACTCAGTCTTCAATCCTCAATCCTCAATCCTCAATCCTCAATCCTCAATCGTCAGTCATCAATCCTCAATACTCAATCTTCAATCCTCAATCCTCAATCCTCAATCCTCCATCCTCAATCCTCAATCCTCAATCTTCAATCCTCAGTCCCCAATCCTCAATCTTCAATCCTCAATACTCAATCCTCAATCGTCAATCCTCAATCCCCAATCCTCAATCTTCAATACTCAATCCTCAATCCTCAATCCTCAATCCTCAATACTCAACCGTCAATCCTCAATTCTCAATACTCAATAGAATATCCTGAATGCACGTGGTTCAATACCCAATCCACAATATTCAATAATCAAATTTCAATCCTCAAACATCAATTCTCAACACTCAATCCTCAACACTCAGTCCTCTCTCTTCAATGCTCCATCCTCAACCCTCAATCCTCAAGCGTCAATGCTCAATCCTCAATCATCAACACTCAATCCTCAATACTCAACCATCAATCCTCAACTCTCAATACTCAATAGAATATCCTGAATTCTCAGGATTCTATACTCAAACCTCAACCCTCAACCCTCAGCCCTCATTCTCAATCCTCAATCCACAATCCTCAAACCTCAATCCTCAACCGTCGGTACTTGTCCTCAATCCTCAACCCTCAATTCTTCTTCCTCCCATCTTCGATCATCAATACTCAATCTTCAATCCTCAATCCTCAATCCTCAATGCTCAATCCTCAATCCTCAATATTCAACACTCAACCCTCAACCATCTATCCTCAATACTCATCATCAATCCTCAATTCTCAATACTCAATAGAATATCCTGAATTCTCATGGTTCAGTACTCAATCCACAATATTCAATAATCAAATCTCAATCCTCAAACATCAATCCTCAACTCTCAATCCTCAACACTCAGTCCTCTCTCTTCAGTCCTCCATTCTCAACCCTCAATCCTCAAGCGTCAGTCCTCAATCCTCAAAAATCAATTGCCAATCCTCAATCCTCAATAGAATATCCACAATTCACAGTTTTCAATACTGAATCCCCATTCTTCAATCTTCAAATCTCAATCCACAAACATGAATTCTCATCACTCTGCCATCAACACTCTGTCCTCAATCTTCAATCCTCAATCCTCAATCCTCAATCTTCAATCCTCAATACTCAATCATCAATCCTCAATCCTCAATTCTCAATCGTCAATACTCAATCCTCAATCCTCAATCCTCAGTCCTCAGTCCTCAAACCTCAATCCTCAACCCTCAGCCCTCATCCTCAATCCTCAATCCTCAATCCTCAATCCTCAATCCTCAATCTTCAATCCTCAATAATCAATCTCCAATCCTAGATCCTCAATCCCCAATCCTCAATCCTTTATCCTCAATCTTCAATCCTCAATCCCCAGTCCTCTGTCTTCAATCCTCAATGCTCAATCCTCAATCCTCAATCCTCAATCCTCAATCCTCAATCCTCAATCCTCAATCCTCAATCCTCAAACCTCAATACTCAATCCTCAATCTTCAATCCTCAGTACTCAATCCTCAATTTTCAATATTCAATCCTCAGTCCTCAGTCCTCAATCCTCAATCCTCAACCCTCAGCCCTCATCCTCAATCCTCAATCCTCAATCCTCAATCCACATTCTTCAATCCTCAGTCCCCAATCCTCAATCTTCTATCCTCAATACTCAATCCTCAATCCTCAATCCTCAATCCTCAATCCTCAATCCTCAATTCTCAATCTTCAATCCTCAATACTGAATCTTCAATCCTCAATCCTCAATCCTCAATCCTCAATCCTCAATACTCAACCATCAATCCTCAATTCTCAATACTCAATAGAATATCCTGAATTCTCAGGATTCTATACTCAAACATCAATCCTCAACTCTCAGCCCTCATTCTCAATCCTCAATCCACAATCCTCAAACATCAATCCTCAACCGTCGGTCCTCGTCCTCAACCCTCAACCCTCTATCCTCATTCCTCCAATCTTCAATCATCAATACTCAATCTTCAATCCTCAATCCTCAATCCTCAACGCTCAATCCTCAATCCTCGATATTCAACACTCAACCCTCAACCATCAATCCTCAATACTCATCATCAATCCTCAATTCTCAATACTCAATAGAATATCCTGAATTCTCATGGTTCAATACTCAATCCACAATATTCAATAATCAAAGCTCAATCCTCAAACATCAATTCTCAACTCTCAATACTCAACACTCAGTCCTCTCTCTTCAATCCTCCATTCTCAACCCTCAATCCTCAAGCGTCAGTCCTCAATCCTCAATCATCAACCCTCAATCCTCAGTCCTCAAACCTCAATCCCGAATCCACAATCTTCTGCTCTCAGTCCTCAAAAATCAATTGCCAATCCTCAATCCTCAATAGAATATCCTCAATTCACAGTTTTCAATACACAATCCCCATTGTTCAATCTTCAAATCTCAATCCACAAACATCAATTCTCATCACTCAACCATCAACACTCAGTCCTCAATCTTCAATCCTCAGTCCTTACTCCTCAACCTTCAATCCTCAACACTCAATCCTCAATCCTCAATCCTCAATTCTCAATCCTCAATACTCAATCCTCAATCGTCAATCCTCAATCCCCAATTCTCAATCTTCAATCCTCAATCCTCAATCCTCAATCCTCAATCCTGAATATTCAACACACAACCCTCAACCATCAATCCTCAATACTCTACCATTAATCCTCAATTCTCAATACTCAATAGAATATCCTGAATTCTCATGGTTCAATACTTAATCCACAAAATTCAATAATCAAATCTCAATCTTCGAACATCAATTCTCAACACTCAATCCTCAATACTCAGCCCTCTCTCTTCAATCCTCAATCCTCTATCATCAATCCTCAAGCGTCAATCCTCAATCCTCAATCCTCATTCTTCAATCCTCAATACACAATCCTCAATGTTCAATCCTCAATCCTCAATCCTCAATTCTCAATCCTCAATCCTCAGTCCTCAGTCCTCAAACCTTAATCCTCAGCCCTCAGCCCTCATCCTCAATCCTCGATCGACAATCCGCAATCCTCAATATTCAATCCTCAATACTCAACATTCAATCCTCAGTCCTCAGTCCTCAAACCTCAATTCTGAATCCTCAACACTGAGTTCTAATCTTCAGCACTCAGTCCACAACAATCAGTAGTCAATCCTCAGTCCTCAATAGAATATCCTCAATTCACAGTTTTCAATACACAATCCCCATTGTTCAATCTTCAAATCTCAATCCACAAACATCAATTCTCATCACTCAACCATCAACACTCAGTCCTCAATCTTCAATCCTCAGTCCTCACTCCTCAATCTTCAATCCTCAATACTCAATCCTCAATCCTCAATCCTCAATTCTCAATCGTCAATCCTCAATCCCCAATCCTCAATCTTCAATCCTCAATCCTCAATCCTCAATCCTCAATCCTCAATATTCAACACACAACCCTCAACCATCAATCCTCAATACTCTACCATTAATCCTCAATTCTCAATACTCAATAGAATATCCTGAATTCCCATGGTTCAATACTTAATCCACAAAATTCAATAATCAAATCTCAATCTTCGAACATCAATTCTCAACACTCAATCCTCAATACTCAGCCCTCTCTCTTCAATCCTCAACCCTCTATCATCAATCCTCAAGCGTCAATCCTCAATCCTCAATCCTCATTCTTCAATCCTCAATACACAATCCTCAATGTTCAATCCTCAATCCTCAATCCTCAATTCTCAATCCTCAATCCTCAGTCCTCAGTCCTCAAACCTCAATCCTCAGCCCTCAGCCCTCATCCTCAATCCTCAATCGACAATCCGCAATCCTCAATCTTCAGTCCTCAATACACAACCATCAATCCTCAATTCTCAATACTCAATAGAATATCCTGAATTCTCAGGATTCTATACTCAATCCTCAATCCTCAACCCTCAGCCCTCATTCTCAATCCTCAATCCACAATCCTCAAACCTCAATCATCAACCGTCGGTCCTCGTCCTGAATCCTCAACCCTCAATCCTCATTCCTCCCACCTTCAATCATCAATACTCAATCTTCAATCCTCAATCCTCAATCCTCAACGCTCAATCCTCAATCCTCGATATTCAACACTCAACCCTCAACCATCAATCCTCAATACTCATCATCAATCCTCAATTCTCAATACTCAATAGAATATCCTGAATTCTCATGGTTCAATACTCAATCCACAATATTCAATAATCAAAGCTCAATCCTCAAACATCAATTCTCAACTCTCAATACTCAACACTCAGTCCTCTCTCTTCAATCCTCCATTCTCAACCCTCAATCCTCAAGCGTCAGTCCTCAATCCTCAATCATCAACCCTCAATCCTCAGTCCTCAAACCTCAATCCCGAATCCACAATCTTCTGCTCTCAGTCCTCAAAAATCAATTGCCAATCCTCAATCCTCAATAGAATATCCTCAATTCACAGTTTTCAATACACAATCCCCATTGTTCAATCTTCAAATCTCAATCCACAAACATCAATTCTCATCACTCAACCATCAACACTCAGTCCTCAATCTTCAATCCTCAGTCCTCACTCCTCAACCTTCAATCCTCAATACTCAATCCTCAATCCTCAATCCTCAATTCTCAATCCTCAATACTCAATCCTCAATCGTCAATCCTCAATCCCCAATTCTCAATCTTCAATCCTCAATCCTCAATCCTCAATCCTCAATCCTGAATATTCAACACACAACCCTCAACCATCAATCCTCAATACTCTACCATTAATCCTCAATTCTCAATACTCAATAGAATATCCTGAATTCTCATGGTTCAATACTTAATCCACAAAATTCAATAATCAAATCTCAATCTTCGAACATCAATTCTCAACACTCAATCCTCAATACTCAGCCCTCTCTCTTCAATCCTCAATCCTCTATCATCAATCCTCAAGCGTCAATCCTCAATCCTCAATCCTCATTCTTCAATCCTCAATACACAATCCTCAATGTTCAATCCTCAATCCTCAATCCTCAATTCTCAATCCTCAATCCTCAGTCCTCAGTCCTCAAACCTTAATCCTCAGCCCTCAGCCCTCATCCTCAATCCTCGATCGACAATCCGCAATCCTCAATATTCAATCCTCAATACTCAACATTCAATCCTCAGTCCTCAGTCCTCAAACCTCAATTCTGAATCCTCAACACTGAGTTCTAATCTTCAGCGCTCAGTCCACAACAATCAGTAGTCAATCCTCAGTCCTCAATAGAATATCCTCAATTCACAGTTTTCAATACACAATCCCCATTGTTCAATCTTCAAATCTCAATCCACAAACATCAATTCTCATCACTCAACCATCAACACTCAGTCCTCAATCTTCAATCCTCAGTCCTCACTCCTCAATCTTCAATCCTCAATACTCAATCCTCAATCCTCAATCCTCAATTCTCAATCGTCAATCCTCAATCCCCAATCCTCAATCTTCAATCCTCAATCCTCAATCCTCAATCCTCAATCCTCAATATTCAACACACAACCCTCAACCATCAATCCTCAATACTCTACCATTAATCCTCAATTCTCAATACTCAATAGAATATCCTGAATTCCCATGGTTCAATACTTAATCCACAAAATTCAATAATCAAATCTCAATCTTCGAACATCAATTCTCAACACTCAATCCTCAATACTCAGCCCTCTCTCTTCAATCCTCAATCCTCTATCATCAATCCTCAAGCGTCAATCCTCAATCCTCAATCCTCATTCTTCAATCCTCAATACACAATCCTCAATGTTCAATCCTCAATCCTCAATCCTCAATTCTCAATCCTCAATCCTCAGTCCTCAGTCCTCAAACCTCAATCCTCAGCCCTCAGCCCTCATCCTCAATCCTCAATCGACAATCCGCAATCCTCAATCTTCAGTCCTCAATACACAACCATCAATCCTCAATTCTCAATACTCAATAGAATATCCTGAATTCTCAGGATTCTATACTCAATCCTCAATCCTCAACCCTCAGCCCTCATTCTCAATCCTCAATCCACAATCCTCAAACCTCAATCATCAACCGTCGGTCCTCGTCCTGAATCCTCAACCCTCAATCCTCATTCCTCCCACCTTCAATCATCAATACTCAATCTTCAATCCTCAATCCTCAATCCTCAATGTCCAATCCTCAATCCTCGATATTCAACACTCAACCCTCAACCATCAATCCTCAATACTTATCATCAATCCTCAATTCTCAATACTCAAAAGAATATCATGGATTCTCATGGTTCAATACTCAATCCACAAAATTCAGTATCAAATCTCAATCCTCAAACATCAATTCTCAACACTCAATCCTCAATACTCAGTCCTCTCTCTTCAATCCTCCATCCTCAATCCTCAATCCCCAAGCGTCAATCCTCAATCCTCAATCCTCAACCCTCAATCCTCAGTCCTCGAACCTCAATCCGGAATCCTCAATCCTGAATCCTCAATATTCAGCCGTCGGTCCTCGACAATCAATTGTCAATCCTCAATCTTCAATAGAATATCCACTATTCACAGCTTTCAATGCTCAATACTCAATCTGCAATCTTCAAACCTCTATCCACAATCATCAATTCTCACCACTCAACCCTCAAAACTCAGTCCTCAATGTTCAATACTCAATCCTCAATTCCCAATCTTCAATCCTCAATACTGAATCTTCAATCCTCAATCCTCAATCCTCAATCCTCAACCCTCAATCCTCATTCTTCAATCCTCAGTCCCCAATCCTCAATCTTCCATCCTCAATACTCAATCCTCAATCCTCAATCCTCAATCCTCAGTCTTGAATCCTCAATACTCAATCTTCAATCCTCAATCCTCAATCCTCAATCATCAATCCTCAATCATCAATCCTCAGTCTTCAATACTCAATCCTCAATCCTCAATCCTCAGTCCTCAATACACAACCATCAATCCTCAATTCTCAATACTCAATAGAATATCCTGAATTCTCAGGATTCTATACTCAAACCTCAATCCTCAACCCTCAGCCCTCATTCTCAATCCTCAATCCACAATCCTCAATCCTCAATCATCAACCGTCGGTCCTCGTCCTGAATCCTCAACCCTCAATCCTCATTCCTCCCACCTTCAATCATCATTACTCAATCTTCAATCCTCAATCCTCAATCCTCAATGTTCAATCCTCAATCCTCGATATTCAACACTCAACCCTCAACCATCAATCCTCAATACTCATCATCAATCCTCAATTCTCAATACTCAATAGAATATCCTGAATTCTCATGGTTCAATACTCAATCCACAATATTCAATAATCAAATCTCAATCCTCAAACATCAATTCTCAACTCTCAATCCTCAACACTCAGTCCTCTCTCTTCAATCCTCCATTCTCAACCCTCAATCCTCAAGCGTCAGTCCTCAATCCTCAATCATCAACCCTCAATCCTCAGTCCTCAAACTTCAATCCCGAATCCACAATCCTGAATCCTCAATCTTCTGCTCTCAGTCCTCAAAAATCAATTGCCAATCCTCAATCCTCAATAGAATATCCTCAATTCACAGTTTTCAATACTCAATCCCCATTGTTCAATCTTCAAATCTCAATCCACAAACATCAATTCTCATCACTCAACCATCAACACTCAGTCCTCAATCTTCAATCCTCAGTCCTCACTCCTCAATCTTCAATCCTCAATACTCAATATTCAATCCTCAATCCTCAATCTTCAATCCTCAATCATCAACCCTCAATCCTCAATCCTCAATCCTCAATTTTCAATCCTCAATACTCAGTCCTCAATCGTCAATCCTCAATCCTCAATCCTCAATCCTCAATCGCCAGTCATCAATCCTCAATACTCAATCTTCAATCCTCAATCCTCAATCCTCAATCTTCAATTCTCAATCTTCAATCCTCTATACTGAATCTTCAATCTACAATCCTCAATACTGAGTCTTCAATCCTCAATCCTCAATCCTCAGTCCTCCATCCTCAATCCTCAATCCTAAATCTTCAATCCTCAGTCCTCCATCCTCAATCCCCAATCCTCAATCTTCAATCCTCAGTCCGCAATCCTCAATCTTGAATCCTCAATCCTCAATCCTCAATCCTCAATCCTCAATCCTCAACCCTCAAACCTCAATCCTCAATCCTCAATCCTCAGTCCTCAGTCCTCAAACCTCAATCCTCAACCTTCAGACCTCAACGTCAATCCTCAATCCTCAACCCTCAATCCTCAATATTCAGTCCTCAATACTCAATCTTTAATCCTCGAACCTCAGTCCTCAATACTCAACCATCAATCCTCAATTCTCAATACACAATAAGATATCCTGAATTCTCAGGATTCATTTGTCAATCCTCAATCCTCAACCCTCAGCCCTCATCCTCCATCCTCAACCCTCAATACTCAATCCTCAATCCTGAATCCTCAATACTCAATCTTCAATCCTCAATCCTCAATCCTCAATCCTCAATCCTCAATCCTCAGTCATCAACACTCAATCTTCAATACTCAATCCTCAATCCTCAATCCTCAATCGTCAATCCTCAACCCTCAATCCTCATTCCTCAAACCTCAATCCTCAACCCTCAGTCCTCATACTCAATTCTCAATTCTCAATCCTCAATCCTCAATCCTCAATCTTCAATCCTCAATAATCAATCTCCAATCCTAGGTCCTCAATCCCCAATTATCAATCCTTAATCCTCAGCCTTCAATCCTCAATCCCCAGCCCTCAATCTTCAATCCTCAATGCTCAATCCTCAATCCTCAATCCTCAGGAATAAATCCTCAATCCTCACTCCTCAAACCTCAATCCTCAATACTCAAACTTCAATCATCAATACTGAGTCTTCAATCCTCAATCCTCAAACATCAATACTCAACCCTCAGTCCTCGTCCTCACTCCACAACCCTCAATCCTCAGTCCTCAATTCTCCAATTCTCAATCCTCAATCCTCAATACTCAATCTTCAATCCTCAGTCCACAAACCTCAATCCCGAATCCTCAATCCTGAATCCTCAATCTTCAGCCCTCAGTCATCAACAATCAATTGTCAATCCTCAATCCTCAATAGAATATCTTCAATTCAAAGTTTTCAATACTCAATCCCCATTCTTCAATATTCAAATCTCAATCCACAAACATCAATTCTCATCACTCAACCCTCAACACTCAGTACTCAATGTTCAATACTCAATCCTCAATTCTGAATCTTCAATCCTCAATACTGAATCTCCAAAGCTCAATCCTCAATCCTCAATCCTAAATCCTCAATCCTCAATCCACATCCTCAATCCTCAATCTTCAATCCTCAGTCCCCAATCATCAATCTTCAATCCTCAATCCTCAATGTTCAATCCGCAATACCCAATCCTCAATCTCCAATCCTCAATCCTCAATCCTCAATCCTCAATCCCCAATCCACGATCCTCAGTCCTCAAACATCAATCCTGAATCCTCAATCCTCAATCCTCAATCCTCGATCCTCAGTCATCAACACTCAACCTTCAATACTCAATCCTCAATCCTCAATACTCAATCCTCAATCCTCAACCCTCAATCCTCATTCCTCAAACCTCAATCCTCAACCCTCAGCCCTCATCCTCAGTTCTCAATTCTCAATCCTCAATCCTCAATCCTCAATCTTCAATCCCCAATCCTCAATCTTCAATCCTCAGTCCCCAATCCTCAATCTTCAATCCTCAATCCTCAATGTTCAATTCGCAATACCCAATCCTCAATCTCCAATCCTCAATCCTCAATCCTCAATCCCCAATCCACAATCCTCAGTCCTCAAACACCAATCCTGAATCCTCAATCCTGAATCCTCAACCTTCAGCCCTCAGTCCTCAACAATCAGTCGTCAATCCTCAATCCTCAATAGAATATCATCAATCCACAGTCTTCAATACTCTGTACTCAATCTGCAATCTTCAAATCACTATCCACAAACATCAATTCTCATCACTCAACACTCAACACTCCGTCCCCAATCCTCAATCTTCAATCCTCAATACTCAACCCTCAATCCACAATGCTCAATCCTCAATTTTCAATCCTCAATACTCAGTCTTCAATCCTCAATCCTCAATCCTCAATCCTCAATCCTCAAGCGTCAGTCTTCAATCCTCAATACTCAATCTTCAATCCTCAATCCTCAATCCTCAATCTTCAATTCTCAATCTTCAATCCTCAATACTGAATCTTCAATCTTCAATCCTCAATACTGAATCTTCAATCCTCAATCCTCAATCCTCAATCCTCCATCCTCAATCCTCAATCCTCAATCTTCAATCCTCAGTCCCCAATCCTCAAACTTCAATCCTCAACCCTCAATCCTCAATCCTCAATCCTCAACCCTCAAACCTCAGTCCTCAACCGTCAGTCCTCGTCCTCAAACATCAACCCTCAATCCTCAATCCTCAATCCTCAATCCTCAGTCCTCAGTCCTCAAACCTCAATCCTCAACCTTCAGACCTCAACTTCAATCCTCAATCCTCAATCCTCAATCCTCAATATTCAGTCCTCAATACTCAATCTTTAATCCTCAATCCTCTATCCTCAATCCTCAAGCGTCAATCCTCAATCCTCAATCCTCATTCTTCAATCCTCAATACCCAATCCTCAATGTTCAATCCTCAATCCTCAATCCTCAATTCTCAATCCTCAATCCTCAGTCCTCAGTCCTCAAACCTCAATCCTCAGCCCTCAGCCCTCATCCTCAATCCTCAATCGACAATCCGCAATCCTCAATCTTCAATCCTCAATACTCAACATTCAATCCTCAATCCTCAGTCCTCAAACCTCAATTCTGAATCCTCAACCCTGAGTTCCAATCTTCAGCGCTCAGTCCACAACAATCAGTAGTCAATCCTCAGTCCTCAGTAGAATATCCTCAATACACAGATTTCAATACTCAATACTCAATCTGCAATCTTCAAACCTCTATCCACAAACATCAATTCTCATCACTCAACCCTCAACACTCAGTCCTCAATGTTCAATCCTCAATCCTCAATTCTCAACACTCAATCCTCAACACTCAGTCATCTCTCTTCAATCCTCCATACTCCATCCTCAATCATCAAGCGTCAATGCTCAATCCTCAATCCTCAACCCTCAATCCTCAGTCCTCAAACCTCAATCCCGAATCCTCAATCCTGAATCGTCAATCTTCTGCCCTCAGTCCTCAAAAATCAATTGTCAATCCTCAATCCTCAATAGAATATCCTCAATTCACAGCTTCAATACTCAATCCCCATTCTTCAATCTTCAAATCTCAATCCACACACATCAATTCTCATCACTCAACCCTCAACACTCAGTCCTCAATCTTCAGTCCTCAATCCTCAATACTCAATCTTCAATCCTCAATACTCAATCTTCAATCCTCAATCCTCAATTATGAATCCTCAATACTTAATCCTCAATCCTCAATCTTCAACCCTCAATACTGAATCTTCAATCCTCAATCCTCAATCCTCAATCGTCAATCCTCAACCCTCAATCCTCATTCCTCAAACCTCAATCCTCAACCCTCAGTCCTCATACTCAATTCTCAATTCTCAATCCTCAATCCTCAATCCTCAATCTTCAATCTTCAATAATCAATCTCCAATCCTAGGTCCTCAATCCCCAATTATCAATCCTTAATCCTCAGCCTTCAATCCTCAATCCCCAGCCCTCAATCTTCAATCCTCAATGCTCAATCCTCAATCCTCAATCCTCAGGAATAAATCCTCAATCCTCACTCCTCAAACCTCAATCCTCAATACTCAAACTTCAATCATCAATACTGAGTCTTCAATCCTCAATCCTCAAACATCAATACTCAACCCTCAGTCCTCGTCCTCACTCCACAACCCTCAATCCTCAGTCCTCAATTCTCCAATTCTCAATCCTCAATCCTCAATACTCAATCTTCAATCCTCATTCCACAAACCTCAATCCCGAATCCTCAATCCTGAATCCTCAATCTTCAGCCCTCAGTCATCAACAATCAATTGTCAATCCTCAATCCTCAATAGAATATCCTCAATTCAAAGTTTTCAATACTCAATCCCCATTCTTCAATATTCAAATCTCAATCCACAAACATCAATTCTCATCACTCAACCCTCAACACTCAGTACTCAATGTTCAATACTCAATCCTCAATTCTGAATCTTCAATCCTCAATACTGAATCTCCAAAGCTCAATCCTCAATCCTCAATCCTAAATCCTCAATCCTCAATCCACATCCTCAATCCTCAATCTTCAATCCTCAGTCCCCAATCATCAATCTTCAATCCTCAATCCTCAATGTTCAATCCGCAATACCCAATCCTCAATCTCCAATCCTCAATCCTCAATCCTCAATCCTCAATCCCCAATCCACGATCCTCAGTCCTCAAACATCAATCCTGAATCCTCAATCCTCAATCCTCAATCCTCGATCCTCAGTCATCAACACTCAACCTTCAATACTCAATCCTCAATCCTCAATACTCAATCCTCAATCCTCAACCCTCAATTCTCATTCCTCAAACCTCAATCCTCAACCCTCAGTCCTCATCCTCAGTTCTCAATTCTCAATCCTCAATCCTCAATCCTCAATCTTCAATCCCCAATCCTCAATCTTCAATCCTCAGTCCCCAATCCTCAATCTTCAATCCTCAATCCTCAATGTTCAATTCGCAATACCCAATCCTCAATCTCCAATCCTCAATCCTCAATCCTCAATCCCCAATCCACAATCCTCAGTCCTCAAACACCAATCCTGAATCCTCAATCCTGAATCCTCAACCTTCAGCCCTCAGTCCTCAACAATCAGTCGTCAATCCTCAATCCTCAATAGAATATCATCAATCCACAGTCTTCAATACTCAGTACTCAATCTGCAATCTTCAAATCACTATCCACAAACATCAATTCTCATCACTCAACACTCAACACTCCGTCCCCAATCCTCAATCTTCAATCCTCAATACTCAACCCTCAATCCACAATGCTCAATCCTCAATTTTCAATCCTCAATACTCAGTCTTCAATCCTCAATCCTCAATCCTCAATCCTCAATCCTCAAGCGTCAGTCTTCAATCCTCAATACTCAATCTTCAATCCTCAATCCTCAATCCTCAATCTTCAATTCTCAATCTTCAATCCTCAATACTGAATCTTCAATCTTCAATCCTCAATACTGAATCTTCAATCCTCAATCCTCAATCCTCAATCCTCCATCCTCAATCCTCAATCCTCAATCTTCAATCCTCAGTCCCCAATCCTCAAACTTCAATCCTCAACCCTCAATCCTCAATCCTCAATCCTCAACCCTCAAACCTCAGTCCTCAACCGTCAGTCCTCGTCCTCAAACCTCAACCCTCAATCCTCAATCCTCAATCCTCAATCCTCAGTCCTCAGTCCTCAAACCTCAATCCTCAACCTTCAGACCTCAACTTCAATCCTCAATCCTCAATCCTCAATCCTCAACATTCAGTCCTCAATACTCAATCTTTAATCCTCAATCCTCTATCCTCAATCCTCAAGCGTCAATCCTCAATCCTCAATCCTCATTCTTCAATCCTCAATACCCAATCCTCAATGTTCAATCCTCAATCCTCAATCCTCAATTCTCAATCCTCAATCCTCAGTCCTCAGTCCTCAAACCTCAATCCTCAGCCCTCAGCCCTCATCCTCAATCCTCAATCGACAATCCGCAATCCTCAATCTTCAATCCTCAATACTCAACATTCAATCCTCAATCCTCAGTCCTCAAACCTCAATTCTGAATCCTCAACCCTGAGTTCCAATCTTCAGCGCTCAGTCCACAACAATCAGTAGTCAATCCTCAGTCCTCAGTTGAATATCCTCAATACACAGATTTCAATACTCAATACTCAATCTGCAATCTTCAAACCTCTATCCACAAGCATCAATTCTCATCACTCAACCCTCAACACTCAGTCCTCAATGTTCAATCCTCAATCCTCAATTCTCAACACTCAATCCTCAACACTCAGTCATCTCTCTTCAATCCTCCATACTCCATCCTCAATCATCAAGCGTCAATGCTCAATCCTCAATCCTCAACCCTCAATCCTCAGTCCTCAAACCTCAATCCCGAATCCTCAATCCTGAATCGTCAATCTTCTGCCCTCAGTCCTCAAAAATCAATTGTCAATCCTCAATCCTCAATAGAATATCCTCAATTCACAGCTTCAATACTCAATCCCCATTCTTCAATCTTCAAATCTCAATCCACACACATCAATTCTCATCACTCAACCCTCAACACTCAGTCCTCAATCTTCAGTCCTCAATCCTCAATACTCAATCTTCAATCCTCAATACTCAATCTTCAATCCTCAATCCTCAATTATGAATCCTCAATACTTAATCCTCAATCCTCAATCTTCAACACCCAATACTGAATCTTCAATCCTCAATCCTCAATCCTCAATCCTCAATACTCAATCCTCATTCTTCAATCCTCAGTCCCCAATCCTCAATCTTCTATCCTCAATACTCAATCCTCAATCCTCAATCCTCAATCCTCAATCCTCAATCCTCAATCCTCAATCCCCAATCCACAATCCTCAGCCCTCAAACATCAATCCTGAATCCTCAATCCTGAATCCTCAACCTTCAGCCCTCAGTCATCAACAATCAGTTGTCAATCCTCAATCCTCAATAGAATATCATCAATTCACAGTCTTCAATACTCAGTACTCAATCTGCAATCTTCAAACCTCTATCCACAAACATCAATTCTCATCACTCAACCCTCAACACTCAGTCCTCAACGTTCAATCCTCAATCCTCAATTCTCAACACTCAATCCTCAACACTCAGTCCTCTCTCTTCAATCCTCCATACTCAATTCTCAATCATCAAGCGTCAATGCTCAATCCTCAATCCTCAACCCTCAATCCTCAGTCCTCAAACCTCAATCCCGAATCCTCAATCCTGAATCGTCAATCTTCTGCCCTCAGTCCTCAAAAATCAATTGTCAATCCTCAATCCTCAATCTTGAATCCTCAATACTCAATCTTCAATCCTCAATCCTCAATCCTCAATCCTCAATCCTCAATCCTTAATCCTCAGTCATCAACACTCAATCTTCAATACTCAATCCTCAATCCTCAATCCTCAATCCTCAATCCTCAACCCTCAATCCTCATTCCTCAAACCTCAATCCTCAACCCTCAGTCCTCATCCTCAATTCTCAATTCTCAATCCTCAATCCTCAATCCTCAATCCTCAATCTTCAATCCTCAATAATCAATCTCCAATCCTAGGTCCTCAATACCCAATATTCAATCCTTAATCCTCAACCTTCAATCCTCAATCCCCAGTCCTCAATCTCCAATCATCAATGCTCAATCCTCAATCCTCAATCCTCAGGCCTCAATCCTCAATCCTCAATCCTCAAACCTCAATCCTCATCCGTCAGTCCTCGTCCTCACTCCTCAAACCTCAATCCTCAATACTCAAACTTCAATCATCAATACTGAGTCTTCAAGCCTCAATCCCCAAACATCAATACTCAACGCTCAGTCCTCGTCCTCACTCCACAACCCTCAATCCTCAATCCTCAATTCTCCAATAATCAATCCTCAATCCTCAATCCTCAATCCTCAATCCTGAATCCTCAGTCCACAAACCTCAATCCCGAATCCTCAATCCTGAATCCTCAATCTTCAGCCCTCAGTCATCAACAATCAATTGTCAATCCTCAATCCTCAATAGAATATTCTCAATTCAAAGATTTCAATACTCAATCCCCATTCTTCAATCTTCAAATCTCAATCCACAAACATCAATTCTCATCACTCAACCCTCAACACTCAGTACTCAATGTTCAATACTCAATCCTCAATTCTGAATCTTCAATCCTCAATACTGAATCTTCAAAACTCAATCCTCAATCCTCAATCCTAAATCCTCAATCCTCAATCCTCATCCTCAATCCTCAATCTCCAATCCTCAATCCTCAATCCTCAATCCTCAATCCCCAATCCACAATCCTCAGTCCTCAAACATCAATCCTGAATCCTCAATCCTCAATTCTCAATCCTCAATCCTCAGTCATCAACACTCAATCTTCAATACTCAATCCTCAATCCTCAATCCTCAATCCTCAATCCTCAAACCTCAATCCTCATCCGTCAGTCCTCGTCCTCACTCCTCAAACCTCAATCCTCAATACTCAAACTTCAATCATCAATACTCAGTCTTCAATCCTCAATCCTCAATCCTCAATCCTCAATCCTCAATCCTCAATAGTCAATATTCAACACACAACCCTCAGCCATCAATTCTCTCTTCAATCTCTCTTCAATTCTCTCTCTTCAATCCTCCATCCTCAATCCTCAATCCTCAAGCGGCAATCCTCAATCCTCAATCCTCAACCCCCAATCCTGAGTCCTCCAACCTCAATCCCGAACCCTGAATCCTGAATCCTCAATCTTCAGCCCTCAGACCTCAGCAATCAATGGTCAATTCTCAATCCTCAATAGAATATCCTCAATTCACAGTTTTCAATACTCAATCCCCATTCTTTAATCTTCAAATCTCCATCCACAAACATCAATTCTCATCACTCAACCCTCAACACTCAGTCCTCAATCTTCAATCTTCAATCCTCAATCCTCAATCCTCAATCCTCAGTCCTCAATCCTCAATCGTCAGTCCTCAATCCCCAATCCGCAATCTTCAATCCTCAATCCTCAATCCTCAATCCTCAATCCTCAATCTTCAATCCTCAATACTCAATCTTCAATCCTCAATCCTCAATCCTCAATCCTCAATCCTCTATCCTCAATCCTCAATCCTCAATCCTCAATCCTCAATCCTCAATCCTCATTCTTCAATCCTCAGTCCGCAATCCTCAATCTTCTATACTCAATACTCAATCCTCAATCCTCAATCCTCAATCCTCAACGTTGAATCCTCAGTCCTCAGTCATCAATCCTCAATCTTCAATACTCAATCGTCAATCCTCAATCCTCAGTCCTCAATCCTCAATAATCAATCCTCTATCTTCAATACTCAATCCTCAATCCTCAATCCTCAATCCTCAATCCTTAATCATCAATCCTCAATCTTCAATACCCAATCCTCAACCCTCAATCCTCAATCCTCAAACCTCAATCCTCAACCGTCGGTCCTCGTCCTCAATCCTCAATCCTCAATCATCATTCCTCCCATCTTCAATCATCAATACTCAATCTTTAAACCTCAATCCTCAATCCTCAATGCTCAATCCTGAATCCTCAATATTCAACACTCAACCCTCAACCATCAATCCTCAATACTCATCATCAATCCTCAATTCTCAATACTCAATAGAATATCCTGAATCCTCATGGTTCAGTACTCAATCCACAATATTCAATAATCAAATCCCAATCCTCAAACATCAATTCTCAACACTCAATCCTCAACACTCAGTCCTCTCTCTTCAATCCTCCATCCTCAACCCTCAATCCTCAAGCGTCAATTCTCAATCCTCAATCATCAACCCTCAATCCTCAGTCCTCAAACCTCAATCCCGAATCCTCAATACTGAATCCTCAATTTTCTGCCCTCAGTCCTCAAAAATCAATTGTCAATCCTCAATCCTCAATAGAATAACCTCAATTCACAGTTTTCAGTACTCAATCCCCATTCTTCAATCTTCAAATCTCAATCCACAAACATCAATTCTCATCACTGAACCATCAACACCCAGTCCTCAATCTTCAATCCTCCATACTCAATCCTCAATCTTCAATCCTCAATACTCAATCCTCAATCCTCAATCCTCAATTCTCGATCCTCAATACTCAATCCTCAATCGTCAATCCTCAATCCCCAATCCTCAATCTTCAATATTCAATCCTCAATCCTCAATCCTCAATCCTCGATACTCAACCATCAATCCTCAATTCTCAATACTCAATAGAATATCCTGAATTCTCGTGGTCCAATACCCAATCCACAATATTCAATAATCACATCTCAATCCTAAAACATCAATTCTCAGCACTCAATCCTTAACACTCAGTCCTCTCTCTTCAATCTTCCATCCTCAATCCTCAATCCTCAAGCGTCAATGCTCAATCCTCAATCATCAATACTCAATCCTCAGTCCTCAAACCTCAATCCCGAATCCTCAATCCTGAATCCTCAATCTTCTGCCCTCAGTCCTCAAAAATCAATTGCCGATCCTCAATCCTCAATAGAATATCCTCAATTCACAGTTTTCAATACTCAATCCCCATTCTTCAGTCTTCATATCTTAATCCACAAACATCAATCCTCAGCACTCTGCCATCAACACTCAGTCCTCAGTCTTCAATCCTCAATCCTCAATCCTCAATCTTCAATCCTCAACCTTCAATCCTCAATCCTCAATCCTCAATCCTCAATCCTCAATATTCAACACACAACCCTCAACCATCAATCCTCAATACTCAACCATCAATCCTCAATTCTCAATACTCAATAGAATATCCTGAATTCTCATGGTTCAATACTCAATCCAAAAAATTCAATAATCAAATCTCAATCCTCAAACATCAATTCTCAACACTCAACCCTCAATACTCAGTCCGCAATCCTCAATATTCAATTCTCAATCCTCAATCCTCAATCCACTATCCTCAACCTTCAATCCTCAATACTCAACCTTTAATCCTCAATACTCAATCCTCAATCCTCAATCCTCAATTCTCAATCCTCAATACTCAATCCTCAATCGACAATCCTCAATCCCCAATCCTCAATCTTCAATCCTCAATCCTCAATCCTCAATCCTCAATCCTCAATATTCAACACACAACCCTCAACCATCAATCCTCAATACTCTACCATCTATCCTCAATTCTCAATACTCAGTAGAATATCCTGAATTCTCATGGTTGAATACTTAATCCACAAAATTCAATAATCAAATCTCAATCCTCAAACATCAATCCTCAACACTCAATCGTCAATACTCAGTCCTCTCTCTTCAATCCTCAATCCTCTATCCTCAATCCTCAAACGTCAATCCTCAATCCTCAATCCTCAATCCTCATTCTTCAATCCTCAATACACAATCCTCAATGTTCAATCCTCAATCCTCAATCCTCAATTCTCAATCCTCAATCCTCAGTCCTCAGTCCTCGAACCTCAATCCTCAACCCACAGCCCTCATCCTCAATCCTCAATCGACAATCCGCAATCCTCAATCTTCAATCCTCAATCCTCAATCTTCAATCCTCAATCCTCAGTCCTCAAACCTCAATTCTGAATCCTCAACCCTGAGCCCTCAATCTTCTGCCCTCAGTCCTCAAAAATCAATTGTCAATCCTCAATCCTCAACAGAATATCCTCAATTCACAGTTTTCAATACTCAATCCCCATTCTTCAATCTTCAAATCTCAATCCACACACATCAATTCTCATCACTCAACCCTCAACACTCAGTCCTCAATCTTCAATCCTCAATCATCAGTCCTCGATCTTCAATCCTCAATACTCAATCTTCAATCCTCAATCCTCAATTATCAATACTCAATACTCAATCCTCAATCCTCAATCCTCAATCCTGAATCCCCAATCCTCAATCTTCAATCCTCAATAATCAATCTCCAATCCTAGATCCTCAATCCCCAATCCTCAATCATTAATCCTCAATCTTCAATCCTCAATCCCCAGTCCTCAATCTTCAATCCACAATCCTCAATCCTCATTCTTCAATCCTCAATACCCAATCCTCAATCTTCAATCCTCAATCCTCAATCCTCAATTCTCAATCTTCAATCCTCAATACTGAATCTTCAATCTTCAATCCTCAATCCTCAATCCTCAATCCTCAATATTCAATCCTCAATCCCCAGTCCTCAATCTTCAATCCTCAATGCTCAATCCTCAATCCTCAATCCTCATTCCTCCCATCTTCAATCATGAATACTCAATCTTCAATCCTCAATCCTCAATCCTCAATCCTCAATCCTCAGTCCTCAATCCTCAATCCTCAATCTTCAATCCTCAATACTCAATCGTCAATCCTCAGTCCTCAATCCTCAATCCTCAATCCTCGTTCCTCAAACCTCAATCCTCAACCCTCAGCCCTCATCCTCAATTCTCAATTCTCAATGCTCAATCCTCAATCCTCAATCCTCAGTCCTCAAACCTCAATCCCGAATCCTCAATCCTGAATCCTCAATCTTCAGCCCTCAGTCCTCAATAATCAATCGTCAATCCTCGATCCTCAGACCTCAAACATCAATATTCAACCCTCAGTTCTCGTCCGCAATCCACAACCCTCAATCATCAATCCTCAATCTTCAGTCATCAATATTCAATCTTCAATCCTCAATACTCAATCTTCAATCCTCAATACTCAATCCTCAACACTCAGGCATCATCCTCAATCCTCAATCCTCAATCTTCAATCCTCAATACTCAATCTTCAATCCTCAATCCTCAGTCCGCAATACTCAACCATCAATCCTCAATTCTCAATACTCAATAAGATATCCTGAATTCTCAGGATTCAATACTCAAACCTCAATCCTCAACCCTCAGCCCTCATCATCCATCCTCCATCCTCAATCGTCAACCCCCAATCCTCAATATTCAGTCCTCAATACTCAATATTCTGTCCTCGATCCTCAGTCCTCAAACCTCAATTCTGAATCCTCAATACTCAATCTTCAATCCTCAGTCCTCAGTCCTCAATACTCAACCATCAATCCTCAATTCTCAATACTCAATAAGATATCCTGAATTCTCAGGATTCAATTGTCAATCCCCAATCCTCAACCCTCAGCCCTCATCCTCCATCCTCAATTCTCAATCCTCAATCCTCAATCTTCAATCCTCAATACTCAATCTTCAATCCTCAATCCTCAATCCTCAATCATAAATCCTCAATCCTCAGTCATCAACACTCAATCTTCAATACTCAATCCTCAATCCTCAATCCTCAATCCTCAATCCTCAACCCTCAATCCTCATTCCTCAAACCTCAATCCTGAACCCTCAGTCCTCATCCTCAATTCTGAATTCTCAATCCTCAATCCTCAATCCTCAATCTTCAATCCTCAATAATCAATCTCCAATCCTAGGTCCTCAATCCCCAATTTTTAATCCTTAATCCTCAACCTTCAATCCTCAATCCCCAGTCCTCAATCTCCAATCATCAATGCTCAATCCTCAATCCTCAATCCTCAGGCCTCAATCCTCAATCCTCAATCCTCAAACCTCAATCCTCATCCGTCAGTCCTCGTCCTCACTCCTCAAACCTCAATCCTCAATACTCAAACTTCAATCATCAATACTGAGTCTTCAAGCCTCAATCCCCAAACATCAATACTCAACGCTCAGTCCTCGTCCTCACCCCACAACCCTCAATCCTCAATCCTCAATTCTCCAATAATCAATCCTCAATCCTCAATCCTCAATCCTCAATCCTCAATCCTCAGTCCACAAACCTCAATCCCGAATCCTCAATCCTGAATCCTCAATCTTCAGCCCTCAGTCATCAACAATCAATTGTCAATCCTCAATCCTCAATAGAATATCCTCAATTCAAAGTTTTCAATACTCAATCCCCATTCTTCAATCTTCAAATCTCAATCCACAAACATCAATTCTCATCACTCAACCCTCAACACTCAGTACTCAATGTTCAATACTCAATCCTCAATTCTGAATCTTCAATCCTCAATACTGAATCTTCAAAACTCAATCCTCAATCCTCAATCCTAAATCCTCAATCCTCAATCCTCATCCTCAATCCTCAATCTCCAATACTCAATCCTCAATCCTCAATCCTCAATCCCCAATCCACAATCCTCAGTCCTCAAACATCAATCCTGAATCCTCAATCATCAATTCTCAATCCTCAATCCTCAGTCATCAACACTCAATCTTCAATACTCAATCCTCAATCCTCAATCCTCATCCTCAATCCTCAATCCTCAATCCTCAATCTTCAATCCTCAGTCCCCAATCCTCAATCTTCTATACTCAATACTCAATCCTCAATCCTCAATCCTCAATCCTCAACGTTGAATCCTCAATCCTCAGTCATCAATCCTCAATCTTCAATACTCAATCGTCAATCCTCAATCCTCAGTCCTCAATCCTCAATAATCAATCCTGTATCTTCAATACTCAATCCTCAATCCTCAATCCTCAATCCTCAAACCTCAATCCTCAACCGTCGGTCCTCGTCCTCAATTCTCAACCCTCAATCATCATTCCTCCCATCTTCAATCATCAATACTCAATCTTTAATCCTCAATCCTCAATCCTCAATGCTCAATCCTCAGTCCTCAATCCTCAATCGTCAGTCCTCAATCCCCAATCCGCAATCTTCAATCCTCAATCCTCAATCCTCAATCCTCAATCCTCAATCTTCAATCCTCAATACTCAATCTTCAATCCTCAATCCTCAATCCTCAATCCTCAATCCTCTATCCTCAATCCTCAATCCTCAATCCTCAATCCTCAATCCTCAATCCTCAATCTTCAATCCTCAGTCCCCAATCCTCAATCTTCTATACTCAATACTCAATCCTCAATCCTCAATCCTCAATCCTCAACGTTGAATCCTCAATCCTCAGTCATCAATCCTCAATCTTCAATACTCAATCGTCAATCCTCAATCCTCAGTCCTCAATCCTCAATAATCAATCCTGTATCTTCAATACTCAATCCTCAATCCTCAATCCTCAATCCTCAATCCTTAATCATCAATCCTCAATCTTCAATACTCAATCCTCAACCCTCAATCCTCAATCCTCAAACCTCAATCCTCAACCGTCGGTCCTCGTCCTCAATTCTCAACCCTCAATCATCATTTCTCCCATCTTCAATCATCAATACTCAATCTTTAATCCTCAATCCTCAATCCTCAATGCTCAATCCTGAATCCTCAATATTCAACACTCAACCCTCAACCATCAATCCTCAATACTCATCATCAATCCTCAATTCTCAATACTCAATAGAATATCCTGAATCCTCATGGTTCAGTACTCAATCCACAATATTCAATAATCAAATCCCAATCCTCAAACATCAATTCTCAACACTCAATCCTCAACACTCAGTCCTCTCTCTTCAATCCTCCATCCTCAACCCTCAATCCTCAAGCGTCAATACTCAATCCTCAATCCTCAATCCTCAATCCTCAATCCTTAATCATCAATCCTCAATCCTCAATCCTCAATCCTCAATCCTCAATAGTCAATATTCAATACACAACCCTCAGCCATCAATTCTCTCTTCAATCTCTCTTCAATTCTCTCTCTTCAATCCTCCATCCTCAATCCTCAATCCTCAAGCGGCAATACTCAATCCTCAATCCTCAACCCCCAATCCTGAGTCCTCCAACCTCAATCTCGAACCCTGAATCCTGAATCCTCAATCTTCAGCCCTCAGACCTCAGCAATCAATGGTCAATTCTCAATCCTCAATAGAGTATCCTCAATTCACAGTTTTCAATACTCAATCCCCATTCTTTAATCTTCAAATCTCCATCCACAAACATCAATTCTCATCACTCAACCCTCAACACTCAGTCCTCAATCTTCAATCTTCAATCCTCAATCCTCAATCCTCAATCCTCAGTCCTCAATCCTCAATCGTCAGTCCTCAATCCCCAATCCGCAATCTTCAATCCTCAATCCTCAATCCTCAATCCTCAATCCTCAATCTTCAATCCTCAATACTGAATCTTCAATCCTCAATCCTCAATCCTCAATCCTCAATCCTCTATCCTCAATCCTCAATCCTCAATCCTCAATCCTCAATCCTCAATCCTCAATCTTCAATCCTCAGTCCCCAATCCTCAATCTTCTATACTCAATACTCAATCCTCAATCCTCAATCCTCAATCCTCAACGTTGAATCCTCAATCCTCAGTCATCAATCCTCAATCTTCAATACTCAATCGTCAATCCTCAATCCTCAGTCCTCAATCCTCAATAATCAATCCTGTATCTTCAATACTCAATCCTCAATCCTCAATCCTCAATCCTCAATCCTTAATCATCAATCCTCAATCTTCAATACTCAATCCTCAACCCTCAATCCTCAATCCTCAAACCTCAATCCTCAACCGTCGGTCCTCGTCCTCAATTCTCAACCCTCAATCATCATTCCTCCCATCTTCAATCATCAATACTCAATCTTTAATCCTCAATCCTCAATCCTCAATGCTCAATCCTGAATCCTCAATATTCAACACTCAACCCTCAACCATCAATCCTCAATACTCATCATCAATCCTCAATTCTCAATACTCAATAGAGTATCCTGAATCCTCATGGTTCAGTACTCAATCCACAATATTCAATAATCAAATCCCAATCCTCAAACATCAATTCTCAACACTCAATCCTCAACACTCAGTCCTCTCTCTTCAATCCTCCATCCTCAACCCTCAATCCTCAAGCGTCAATTCTCAATCCTCAATCATCAACCCTCAATCCTCAGTCCTCAAACCTCAATCCCGAATCCTCAATACTGAATCCTCAATTTTCTGCCCTCAGTCCTCAAAAATCAATTGTCAATCCTCAATCCTCAATAGAATAACCTCAATTCACAGTTTTCAGTACTCAATCCCCATTCTTCAATCTTCAAATCTCAATCCACAAACATCAATTCTCATCACTCAACCATCAACACCCAGTCCTCAATCTTCAATCCTCCATACTCAATCCTCAATCTTCAATCCTCAATACTCAATCCTCAATCCTCAATCCTCAATTCTCGATCCTCAATACTCAATCCTCAATCGTCAATCCTCAATCCCCAATCCTCAATCTTCAATATTCAATCCTCAATCCTCAATCCTCAATCCTCAATACTCAACCATCAATCCTCAATTCTCAATACTCAATAGAATATCCTGAATTCTCGTGGTCCAATACCCAATCCACAATATTCAATAATCAAATCTCAATCCTAAAACATCAATTCTCAGCACTCAATCCTTAACACTCAGTCCTCTCTCTTCAATCCTCCATCCTCAATCCTCAATCCTCAAGCCTCAATGCTCAATCCTCAATCATCAACACTCAATCCTCAGTCCTCAATCCTCAATCCCGAATCCTCAATCCTGAATCCTCAATCTTCTGCCCTCAGTCCTCAAAAATCAATTGCCAATCCGCAATCCTCAATAGAATATCCTCAATTCACAGTTTTCAATACTCAATCCCCATTCTTCAGTCTTCATATCTCAATCCACAAACATCAATTCTCAGCACTCTGCCATCAACACTCAGTCCTCAGTCTTCAATCCTCAATCCTCAATCCTCAATCTTCAATCCTCAACCTTCAATCCTCAATCCTCAATCCTGAATCCTCAATCCTCAATATTCAACACACAACCCTCAACCATCAATCCTCAATACTCAACCATCAATCCTCAATTCTCAATACTCAATAGAATATCCTGAATTCTCATGGTTCAATACTCAATCCAAAAAATTCAATAATCAAATCTCAATCCTCAAACATCAATTCTCAACACTCAATCCTCAATACTCAGTCCGCAATCCTCAATATTCAATCCTCAATCCTCAATCCTCAATCTTCAATCCTCAATCCTCAATCCTCAATCCTCAATCCTCATTCCTCAATCCTCAATACCCAATCCTCAATCTTCAATCCTCAATCCGCAATCCTCAATTTTCAATCCTTAATCATCAGTCCTCAGTCCTCAAACATCAATCCTCAACCCTCAGCCCTCATCCTCAATCCTCAATCCTCAATCCACAACCCTCATTCTTCAATCCTCAATACCCAATCCTCAATCTTCAATCCTCAATCCTCAATCCTCAATTCTCAATCTTCAATCCTCAATCCTCAATTCTCAATCTTCAATCCTCAATACTGAATCTTCAATCCTCAATCCTCAATCCTCGATCCTCAATCCTCAATCCTCATTCTTCAATCCTCAGTCCCCAATCCTCAATCTTCTATCCTCAAAACTCAATCCTCAATCCTCAATCCTCAATCCTCAATCCTCAATCCTCAATTCTCAATCTTCAATCCTCAATACTGAATCTTCAATCCTCAATCCTCAATCCTCAATCCTGAATCCTCAATACTCAACCATCAATCCTCAATTCTCAATACTCAATAGAATATCCTGAATTCTCAGGATTCTATACTCAAACCTCAATCCCCAACCCTCAGCCCTCATTCTCAATCCTCAATCCACAATCCTCAAACCTCAATCCTCAATCCTCATTCTTCAATCCTGAAGTCCCCAATCCACAATCTTCTATCCTCAATACCCAATCCTCAATCCTCAATCCTCAATCCTCAATCTTCAATCCTCAATCCTCAATCCTCAATCCTCAATCCTCATTCTTCAATCCTCAATACCCAATCCTCAATCTTCAATCCTCAACCCGCAATCCTCAATTTTCAATCCTCAATCCTCAGTCCTCAGTCCTCAAATATCAATCCTCAAACCTCAACCCTCATCCTCAATCCTCAATACTCAATCCTCAATCCTCATTCTTCAATCCTCAATACCCAATCCTCAATCTTCAATCCTCAATCCTCAATCCTCAATTCTCAATCTTCAATCCTCAATACTGAATCTTCAATCTTCAATCCTCAATCCTCAATCCTCAATCCTCAATATTCAATCCTCAATCCCCAGTCCTCAATCTTCAATCCTCAATGCTCAATCCTCAATCCTCAATCCTCATTCCTCCCATCTTCAATCATGAATACTCAATCTTCAATCCTCAATCCTCAATCCTCAATCCTCAATGCTCCATCCTCAATCCTCAATGTTCAATACACAACCCTCAACCATCAATCCTCAATACTCAACCGTCAATGCTCAATTCTCAATACTCAATAGAATATCCTGAATTCTTATGGTTCAATACTCAATCCACAATATTCAATAATCAAATCTCAATCCTCAAACATCAATTCTCAACACTCAGTCCTCAACACTCAGTCCTCTCTCTTCAATCCTCCATCCTCAATCGTCAATACTCAAGCGTCAGTCCTCGATCCTCAATCCTCAACACTCAATCCTCAGTCCTCAAACCACAATCCCGAATCCTCAATCCTGAATCCTCAATCTTCAGCCCTCTGTCCTCAACAATCAATCGTCAATCCTCGATCCTCAGACCTCAAACATCAATATTCAACCCTCAGTTCTCGTCCGCAATCCACAACCCTCAATCCTCAATCCTCAATCTTCAATCATCAATATTCAATCTTCAATCCTCAGTACTCAATCCTCAACTCTCAGGCCTCATCCTCAATCCTCAATCCTCAATCTTCAATCCTCAATACTCAATCTTCAATCCTCAATCCTCAGTCCGCAATACTCAACCATCAATCCTCAATTCTCAATAATCAATAGGATATCCTGAATTCTCAGGATTCAATACTCAAACCTCAATCCTCAACCCTCAGCCCTCATCCTCCATCCTCCATCCTCAATCCTCAATCCTCAATTCCCAATCTTCAATCCTCAACACTCAATCTTCAGTCCTCAAGCCTCAATCCTCAATCCTCAATCCTCAATTGTCAGTCATCAACACACAACCCTCAACCATCAATCCTCAGTTCTCAACCATTAATCCTCAATTCTCAATACTCAATAGAATATCCTGAATTCCCATGGTTCAATACTCGTTCCACAATATTCAACAATCAAATCTCAAACCTCAAACATCAATCCTCAACACTCAATCCTCAACACCCAGTCCTCTCTCTTCAATCCTCCATCCTCAATCCTCAATCCTCAATCGTCAATCCTCAGTCCTCAATCCTCAATCCTCAATCCTCGTTCCTCAAACCTCAATCCTCAACCCTCAGCCCTCATCCTCAATTCTCAATTCTCAATGCTCAATCCTCAATCCTCAATCCTCAGTCCTCAATCCTCAATCCTCAATCCTCTAACCTCAATCCTCAACGGTCAGTCCTCGTCCTCAATCCTCAATCCTCAATCCTCAATCCTCAATCCTCAATGTTCAACACACAACCCTCAACCATCAATCCTCAATACTCAACCATCAATGCTCAATTCTCAATACTCAATAGAATATCCTGAATTCTCATGTTTCAATACTCAATCCACAATATTCAATAATCAAATCTCAATCCTCAAACATCAATTCTCAACACTCAATCCTCAACACTCTGTCCTCTCTCTTCAATCCTCCATCCTCAATCGTCAATACTCAAGCGTCAATCCTCGATCCTCAATCCTCAACCCTCAATCCTCAGTCCTCAAACCTCAATCCCGAATACTCAATCCTGAATCCTCAATCTTCAGCCCTCAGTCCTCAACAATCAATCGTCAATCCTCGATCCTCAGACCTCAAACATCAATATTCAACCCTCAGTTCTCGTCCGCAATCCACAACCCTCAATCCTCAATCCTCAATCTTCAATCATCAATATTCAATCTTCAATCCTCAATACTCAATCTTCAATCCTCAATACTCAATCCTCAACACTCAGGCCTCATCCTCAATCCTCAATCCTCAATCTTCAATCCTCAATACTCAATCTACAATCCTCAATCCTCAGTCCTCAATACTCAACCATCAATCCTCAATTCTCAATACTCAATAGGATATCCTGAATTCTCAGGATTCAATACTCAAACCTCAATCCTCAACCCTCAGCCCTCATCCTCCATCCTCAATCCTCAATCCTCAATTCCCAATCTTCAATCCTCAACACTCAATCTTCAATCCTCAAGCCTCAATCCTCAATGCTCAATCCTCAATCCTCAGTCATCAATACACAATCTTCAATACTCAATCCTCAATCCTCAATCCTCAATCCTCAATCCTCAGTCCTCAACACACAATCCTCAATACTCAATCTTCAATCCTCAATCCTCAGTCCTCAAATCTCAATTCTGAATCCTCAATCCTGAATCCTCAATGGTCAGCCCTCAGTCCTCAACAATCACTTGTCAATCCTCAATCCTCAATAGAATATCCTCAATTCACAGTTTTCAATACTCAATACTCAATCTGCAATCTTCAAATCTCTATCCACAAACATCAATTCTCATCACTCAACCCTCAACACTCAGTCCTCAGTGTTCAATCCTCAATCCTCAATACACAATCTTCAATCCTCAATACTGAATATTCAATCCTCAATCCTCAATCCTCAATCCTGAATCCTCAATCCTCAATATTCAATCCTCAATCCCCAGTCCTCAATCTTCAATCCTCAATGCTCAATCCTCAATCCTCAATCCTCATTCCTCCCATCTTCAATCATGAATACTCAATCTCCAATCCTCAATCCTCAATCCTCAATCCTCAATGCTCCATCCTCAATCCTCAATGTTCAATACACAACCCTCAACCATCAATCCTCAATACTCAACCATCAATGCTCAATTCTCAATACTCAATAGAATATCCTGAATTCTTATGGTTCAATACTCAATCCACAATATTCAATAATCAAATCTCAATCCTCAAACATCAATTCTCAACACTCAATCCTCAACACTCAGTCCTCTCTCTTCAATCCTCCATCCTCAATCGTCAATACTCAAGCGTCAGTCCTCGATCCTCAATCCTCAACCCTCAATCCTCAGTCCTCAAACCACAATCCCGAATCCTCAATCCTGAATCCTCAATCTTCAGCCCTCTGTCCTCAACAATCAATCGTCAATCCTCGATCCTCAGACCTCAAACATCAATATTCAACCCTCAGTTCTCGTCCGCAATCCACAACCCTCAATCCTCAATCCTCAATCTTCAATCATCAATATTCAATCTTCAATCCTCAATACTCAATCCTCAACTCTCAGGCCTCATCCTCAATCCTCAATCCTCAATCTTCAATCCTCAATACTCAATCTTCAATCCTCAATCCTCAGTCCGCAATACTCAACCATCAATCCTCAATTCTCAATACTCAATAGGATATCCTGAATTCTCAGGATTCAATACTCAAACCTCAATCCTCAACCCTCAGCCCTCATCCTCCATCCTCCATCCTCAATCCTCAATCCTCAATTCCCAATCTTCAATCCTCAACACTCAATCTTCAGTCCTCAAGCCTCAATCCTCAATCCTCAATCCTCAATTGTCAGTCATCAACACACAACCCACAACCATCAATCCTCAGTTCTCAACCATTAATCCTCAATTCTCAATACTCAGTAGAATATCCTGAATTCCCATGGTTCAATACTCGATCCACAATATTCAACAATCAAACCTCAAACCTCAAACATCAATACTCAACACTCAATCCTCAACACCCAGTCCTCTCTCTTCAATCCTCCATCCTCAATCCTCAATCCTCAATCGTCAATCCTCAGTCCTCAATCCTCAATCCTCAATCCTCGTTCCTCAAACCTCAATCCTCAACCCTCAGCCCTCATCCTCAATTCTCAATTCTCAATGCTCAATCCTCAATCCTCAATCCTCAGTCCTCAATCCTCAATCCTCAATCCTCTAACCTCAATCCTCAACCGTCAGTCCTCGTCCTCAATCCTCAATCCTCAATCCTCAATCCTCAGTCCTCAGCCCTCAAACCTCATTCTTCAATCCTCAATACCCAATCCTCAATCCTCAATCCTCAACCCGCAATCCTCAATTTTCAATGCTCAATCCTCAGTCCTCAGTCCTCAAACATCAATCCTCAAACCTCAACCCTCATCCTCAATCCTCAATCCTCAATCCTCAATCCTCATTCTTCAATCCTCAATACCTAATCCTCAATCTTCAATCCTCAATCCTCAATCCTCAATTCTCAATCTTCAATCCTCAATACTGAATCTTCAATCTTCAATCCTCAATCCTCAATCCTCAATCCTCAATATTCAATCCGCAATCCCCAGTCCTCAATCTTCAATCCTCAATGCTCAATCCTCAATCCTCAATCCTCAGTCCTCAATACTCAACCCTCAATCCTCAAACCTCAATACTCAATCCTCAATCTTCAATCCTCAATACTCAATATTCAATCCTCAAACCTCAATCCTCAACCATCGGTCCTCGTCCTCAATCCTCAGCCCTCAGTCCTCATTCCTCCCATCTTCAATCATCAATACTCAATCTTCAATCCTCAATCCTCAATCCTCAATGCTCCATCCTCAATCCTCGATATTCAACTCTCAACCCTCAACCATCAATCCTCAATACTCATCATCAATCCTCAATTCTCAATACTCAATAGAATATCCTGAATTCTCATCGTTCAGTACTCAATCCACAATATTCAATAATCAAACCTCAATCCTCAAACATCAATCCTAAACACTCGATCCTCAACACTCAGTCCTCTCTCTTCAATCCTCCATCCTCAACCCTCAATCCTCAAGCGTCAATCCTCAATACCCAATCCTCAATTTTCAATCCTCAATCCTCAATCCTCAATCCCCAATCCTCAATCCTCAATCCTCAATCCTCAATATTCAATCCTCAGTCCCAAATCCTCAATCTTCAATACTCAATCCTCAATCCTCAATCTTCAACCCTCAGCCCTCATCCTCAATTCTCAATTCTCAATGCTCAATCCTCAATCCTCAATCCTCAGTCCTCAATCCTCAATCCTCAATCCTCTAACCTCAATCCTCAACCGTCAGTCCTCGTCCTCAATCCTCAATCCTCAATCCTCAATCCTCGATCCTCAATGTTCAACACAACCCTCAACCATCAATCCTCAATACTCAACCATCAATGCTCAATTCTCAATACTCAATAGAATATCCTGAATTCTTATGGTTCAATACTCAATCCACAATATTCAATAATCAAATCTCAATCCTCAAACATCAATTCTCAACACTCAATCCTCAACACTCTGTCCTCTCTCTTCAATCCTCCATCCTCAATCGTCAATACTCAAGCGTCAATCCTCGATCCTCAATCCTCAACCCTCAATCCTCAGTCCTCAAACCTCAATCCCGAATACTCAATCCTGAATCCTCAATCGTCAGCCCTCAGTCCTCAACAATCACTTGTCAATCCTCAATGCTCAATAGAATATCCTCAATTCACAGTTTTCAATACTCAATACTCAATCTGCAATCTTCAAATCTCTATCCACAAACATCAATTCTCATCACTCAACCCTCAACACTCAGTCCTCAGTGTTCAATCCTCAATCCTCAATACACAATCTTCAATCCTCAATACTGAATATTCAATCCTCAATCCTCAATCCTCAACCCTCAATCCTCAATCCTGAATCCTGAATCTTCAATCCTCAGTCCCCAATCCTCAATCTTCAATCCTCAATCCTCAATCCTCAATCCTCCATCCTCAATCCTCAATGCTCAATCTTCAATCCTCAGTCCCCAATCCTCAATCTTCAATCCTCAATCCTCAATCGTCAATCCTCAATCCTCAACCCTCAAACCTCATTCCTCAACCGTCAGTCCTCATCCTCAAACCTCAACCCTCAATCCTCAATCCTCAATCCTCAATCCTCAGTCCTCAGTCCTCAAACCTCAATCCTCAACCTTCAGACCTCAACCTCAATCCTCAATCCTCAATCCTCAATCCTCAATATTCAGTCCTCAGTACTCAATCTTCAATCCTCGATCCTCAGTCCTCAAACCTCAATTCTGAATCCTCAATACTCAACCTTCAATCCTCAATCCTCAGTCCTCAATACTCAACCATCAATCCTCAATTCTCAATACTCAATGAGATATCCTGAATTCTCAGGATTCCATTGTCAATCCTCAATACTCAACCCTCAGCCCTCATCCTCGATCCTCAATCCTCAATCCTCAATCCTCAATCCTCAATCCTCAGTCCTCAACCCTCAATCCTCAATACTCAATCTTCAATCCTCAATCCTCAGTCCTCAAATCTCAATTCTGAATCCTCAATCCTGAATCCTCAATCGTCAGCCCTCAGTCCTCAACAATCACTTGTCAATCCTCAATCCTCAATAGAATATCCTCAATTCACAGTTTTCAATACTCAATACTCAATCTGCAATCTTCAAATCTCTATCCACAAACATCAATTCTCATCACTCAACCCTCAACACTCAGTCCTCAGTGTTCAATCCTCAATCCTCAATACACAATCTTCAATCCTCAATACTGAATATTCAATCCTCAATCCTCAATCCTCAACCCTCAATCCTCAATCCTGAATCCTGAATCTTCAATCCTCAGTCCCCAATCCTCAATCTTCAATCCTCAATCCTCAATCCTCAATCCTCCATCCTCAATCCTCAATCCTCAATCTTCAATCCTCAGTCCCCAATCCTCAATCTTCAATCCTCAATCCTCAATCGTCAATCCTCAATCCTCAACCCTCAAACCTCATTCCTCAACCGTCAGTCCTCATCCTCAAACCTCAACCCTCAATCCTCAATCCTCAATCCTCAATCCTCAGTCCTCAGTCCTCAAACCTCAATCCTCAACCTTCAGACCTCAACCTCAATCCTCAATCCTCAATCCTCAATCCTCAATATTCAGTCCTCAGTACTCAATCTTCAATCCTCGATCCTCAGTCCTCAAACCTCAATTCTGAATCCTCAATACTCAGCCTTCAATCCTCAATCCTCAGTCCTCAATACTCAACCATCAATCCTCAATTCTCAATACTCAATGAGATATCCTGAATTCTCAGGATTCCATTGTCAATCCTCAATCCTCAACCCTCAGCCCTCATCCTCGATCCTCAATCCTCAATCCTCAATCCTCAATCTTGAATCCTCAATACTCAATCTTCAATCCTCAATTCTCAATCCTCAATCCTCAATCCTCAATCTTCAATCCTCAATACTCAATCTTCAATCCTCAATCCTCAATCCTCAATCCTCAATCCTCATTCTTCAATCCTCAATATCCAATCCTCAATCTTCAATCCTCAATCCTCAATCCTCAATTCTCAATCCTCAATCCTTAAGCCTCAGACCTCAAACATCAATACTCAACCCTCAGTCCTCGTCCTCACTCCACAACCCTCAATCCTCAATCCTCAATTCTCCAATCCTCAATCCTCAATCCTCATTCTTCAATCCTCAGTCCCCAATCCTCAATCTTCTATCCTCAAAACTCAATCCTCAATCCTCAATCCTCAATCCTCAATCCTCAATTCTCAATCTTCAATCCTCAATACTGAATCTTCAACCCTCAATCCTCAATCCTCAATCCTCAATCCTCAATCCTCAATACTCAACCATCAATCCTCAATTCTCAATACTCAATAGAATATCCTGAATTCTCAGGATTCTATACTCAAACCTCAATCCCCAACCCTCAGACCTCATTCTCAATCCTCAATCCACAATCCTCAAACCTCAATCCTCAATCCTCATTCTTCAATCCTCAGTCCCCAATCCTCAATCCTCAATCCTCATTCTTCAATCCTCAGTACCCAATCCTCAATCTTCAATCCTCAATCCTCAATCCTCAATTCTCAATCCTCAATCCTCAGTCCTCAGTCCTCAAACCTCAATCCTCATTCTTCAATCCTCAATACCCAATCCTCAATCTTCAATCCTCAATCCTCAATCCTCAGTTCTCAATCCTCAATCCTCAATCCTCAGACCTCAGACATCAATACTCAACCCTCAGTCCTCGTCCTCAACCCACAACCCTCAATCCTCAATCCTCAATCTTCAATCCTCAATCCTCAATACACAATCCACAATCTTCAATCCACCTTCCTCAATCCTCAATCCTCACCCTTCAGTCCTCAGAACCCAATCCTCAATCTTCAATCCTCAATCCTCAATCCTCAATTCTCAATCCTCAATCCTCAATCCTCAGTCCTCAGTCCTCAAACCTCAATCCTCATTCTTCAATCCTCAATAACCAATCCTCAATCTGCAATCCTCAATCCTCAATCCTCAATCCTCAACCCTCAATCTTCAATCCTCAATACTCAATCTTCACTCCTCAATCCTCAATACTCAATCCTCAATCTTCAATCCTCAATCCTCAATCCTCAATCCTCAATCCTCAATCCTCAATCCTCATTCTTCAATCCTCAGTACCCGATCCTCAATCTTCAATCCTCAATCCTCAATCCTCAACTCTCATTCCTCAGTCCTCAGTCCTCAGTCCTCAAACCTCAATCCTCATTCTTCAATACTCAATACCCAATCCTCGATCTTCAATCCTCAATCCTCAATCCTCAATTCTCAATCCTCAATCCTCAATCCTCAGACCTCAAACATCGATACTCAACCCTCAGTCCTCGTCCTCAACCCACAACCCTCAATCCTCAATCCTCAATCTTCAATCCTCAATCCTCAATACACAATTCTCAATCTTCAATCCTCAATCCTCAATCCTCAATTCTCAATCCTCAATCCTCAATCCTCAGTCCTCAGCCCTCAAACCTCATTCTTCAATCCTCAATACCCATTCCTCAATCTTCAATCCTCAATCCTCAATCCTCAATTCTCAATCCTCAATCCTCAATCCTCAGACCTCAAGCATCAATACTCAACCCTCAGTCCTCGTCCTCAACCCACAACCCTCAATCCTCAATCCTCAATCTTCAATCCTCAATCCTCAATCCTCAATTCTCAATCCTCAATCCTCAATCCTCAGACCTCAAACATCAATACTCAACCCTCAGTCCTCGTCCTCAACCCACAACCCTCAATCCTCAATCCTCAATTCTCAATCCTCAATCCTCAATCCTCAGTCCTCAGTCCTCAAACCTCAATCCCCATCCTTCAATCCTCAATCCTCAATAATCAATCCTCAATCCTCAATCCTCAATCCTCAATATTCAATCCTCAATACTCAGTCTTCAATACTCAATCCTCAATCCTCAATCTTCAATCCTCAATACTCAATCTTCAATCCTCAATCCTCAATCCTCAATCCTCAATCCTCATTCTTCAATCATCAATCCTCAATCCTCAATCCTCAATCTTCAATACTCAATCCACAATCCTCAATGCTCAATCCTCAATCCCCAATGTTCAATCCTCATTACCCAATCCTCAATCTTCAATCCTCAATCCTCAGTCCTCAGTCCTCAAACATCAATCCTCAAACCTCAACCCTCATCCTCAATCCTCAATCCTCAATCCTCAATCCTCATTCTTCAATCCTCAATACCCAATCCTCAATCTTCAATCCTCAATCCTCAATCCTCAATTCTCAATCTTCAATCCTCAATACTGAATCTTCAATCTTCAATCCTCAATCCTCAATCCTCAATCCTCAATATTCAATCCTCAATCCCCAGTCCTCTATCTTCAATCCTCAATGCTCAATCCTCAATCCTCAATCCTCAGTCCTCAATCCTCAACCCTCAATCCTCAAACCTCAATACTCAATCCTCAATCTTCAATCCTCAATACTCAATATTCAATCCTCAAACCTCAATCCTCAACCATCGGACCTCGTCCTCAATCCTCAGCCCTCAGTCCTCATTCCTCCCATCTTCAATCATCAATACTCAATCTTCAATCCTCAATCCTCAATCCTCAATGCTCCATCCTCAATCCTCGATATTCAACTCTCAACCCTCAACCATCAATGCTCAATACTCATCATCAATCCTCAATTCTCAATACTCAATAGAATATCCTGAATTCTCATGGTTCAGTACTCAATCCACAATATTCAATAATCAAACCTCAATCCTCAAACATCAATCCTAAACACTCAATCCTCAACACTCAGTCCTCTCTCTTCAATCCTCCATCCTCAACCCTCGATCCTCAAGCGTCAATCCTCAATACCCAATCCTCAATCTTCAATCCTCAATCCTCAATCCTCAATCCCCAATCCTCAATCCTCAATCCTCAATCCTCAATATTCAATCCTCAGTCCCAAATCCTCAATCTTCAATACTCAATCCTCAATCCTCAATCTTCAATCCTGAATACTCAATCTTCAATCCTCAATCCTCAATCCTCAATCCTCAATCCTCAATCCTCATTCTTCAATCCTCAATACCCAATCCTCAATCTTCAATCCTCAATCCTCAGTCCTCAATTCTCAATCCTCAATCCTTAAGCCTCAGACCTCAAACATCAATACTCAACCCTCAGTCCTCGTCCTCACTCCACAACCCTCAATCCTCAATCCTCAATTCTCCAATCCTCAATCCTCAATCCTCATTCTTCAATCCTCAATACCCAATCCTCAATCCTCAATCCTCAATTCTCAATCTTCAATCCTCAATCCTCAATTCTCAATCTTCAATCCTCAATACTGAATCTTCAATCCTCAATCCTCAATCCTCAATCCTCAATCCTCAATCCTCATTCTTCAATCCTCAGTCCCCAATCCTCAATCTTCTATCCTCAAAACTCAATCCTCAATCCTCAATCCTCAATCCTCAATCCTCAATTCTCAATCTTCAATCCTCAATACTGAATCTTCAGCCCTCAATTCTCAATCCTGAATCCTCAATCCTGAATCCTCAACCATCAGCCCTCAGTCCTCAACAATCAGTTGTCTATCCTCAATCATCAATAGAATATCCTCAATTCACAGGTTTCAATACTCAATACTCAACCTGCAATCTTCAAATCTCTATCCACAAACATCAATTCTCATCACTCAACCCTCAACACTCAGTCCCCAATCCTGAACTTTCAGTCCTCAATCCTCAGTGCTCAATCCTCAATCCTCAATCTTCAGTCCTCAATACTCAATCTTCAATCCTCAATCCTCAATCCTCAACCCTCAATCCTCAATCGTCAATCTCCAATACTGAATACTCAATCTCAATCCTCAACCCTCAATCCTCAATCCTCAATCCTCAATACTCATTCTTCAATCCTCAATACCCAATCCTCAATGTTCAATCCTCAATCCTCAATCCTCAATTCTCAGTTCTCATTCCTCAGACCTCAGTCCTCAATCCTCAATCCTCAACCCTCAGGCCTCATCCTGAATACTCAATCCTCAATACTCTATCTTCAATCCTCTGTCCCAGATCCTCAATCTTCAATTCTCAATCCTCAATCCTCAATCTTCAATCCCCAATCCTCAATCCTCAGACCTGAAACATCAATACTCAACCCTCAGTCCTCGTCCTAAACCCACAACCCTCAGCCCTCGATCCTCAATCTTCAACCTCAATAATCAATCTTCAATCCTCAATCCTCAATTCTCAATCCTCAATCCTCAATCCTCAATCGTCAATCTTGTATCCTCAATACTCAATCTTCAATCCTCAATCCTCAATCCTCAATCCTCAATCCTCATTCTTCAATCCTCAATACCCAATCCTCAATCGTCAATCCTCAATCCTCAATCCTCAATTCTCAATCCTCAGTCCTCAGTTCTGAGGCCTCAAACCTCAATCCTCAACCCTCAGCCCGCATCCTCAATCCTCAATCCTCAATCCTCAATCCTCAATCTTCAATCCTCAATACACAATCTTTAATCCTCAATCCTCAGCCCTCAGTCCTCAACAATCAGTTGTCAATCCTCAATCCTCAATAGAATATCCTCAATTCACAGTCTTCAGTACTCAATACTCAATCTGCAATCATCAAATCTCTATCCTCAATCCTCAATCCTCAATCCTGAATTTTCAATCCTCAATGCCCAATCCTCAATCTTCAATCCTCAATCCTCAATCCTCGTTCTTCAATCCTCAATACCCAATCCTCAATCTTCAATCCTAAATCCTCAATCCTCAATTCGCAATCCTCAATCCTCAATCCTCAGACCTCAAGCATCAATACTCAACCCTCAGTCCTCAATCCTCAATCATCAATCCTCAATCTGCAATACTCAATCCTCAATCCTCAATCCTCAATCCTCAATACTCAACCATGAACCTTCAAATCTCAATACTCAATAGATTATCCTGAATTCTTAGGATTCTATACTCAAACCTCAATCCTCAACCCTCAGCCCTCATTCTCAATCCTCAATCCACAATCCTCAAACGTCAATCCTCAACCGGCAGTCCTCGTCCTCAATCCTCAGCCCTCAATCCTCAATCCTCAATCTTCAATCATCAATACTCAATCTTCAATCCTCTATCCTCAATCCTCAATCCTCAATCCTCAATCATCAATATTCAACACTCAACCCTCAACCATCAATCCTCAATTCTCAATACTCAATAGAATATCCTGAATACTCATGGTTCAATACTCAATCCACAATATTCTATAATCAAATGTCAATCCTCAAACATCAATTCTCAACACTCGATCCTGAACACTCAGTCCTCTCTCTTCAATCCTCCATCCTCAACTCTCAAGCTTCAATCCTCAATCTTCAATCCTCAATCCTCAATCCTCAATCGTCAGTCTTCAGTCCTCAATACTCAATCTTCAATCCTGAATCCTCAATATTCAATCCTCAATCCTCATTCTTCAATCCTCAATACCCAATCCTCGATCATCAATCCTCAATCCTCAATCCTCAATTGTCAATCCTCAATCCTCAGTCCTCAGTCCTCAAACCACAATCCTCAACCCTCAGCCCTCATCCTCAATCCTCAATCGTCAATCCTTAATCCTCAGTCCTCCGTCCTCAAACCTCAATCCTCAGCCCTCAGACCTCATCCTCAATCCTCAATCCTCAATCCTCTGTCCTCAATCTTCAATCCTCAATACTCAATCCTCAATCCTCAATCCTCAGTCCTCAGTCCTCCAACCTCATTCTTCAATCCTCAATACCCATTCCTCAATCTTCAATCCTCAATCCTCAATCCTCAATTCTCAATCCTCAATCCTCAATCCTCAGACCTCAAACATCAATACTCAACCCTCAGTCCTCGTCCTCAACCCACAACCCTCAATCCTCAATCCTCAATCTTCAATCCTCAATCCTCAATCCTCAATTCTCAATCCTCAATCCTCAATCCTCAGACCTCAAACATCAATACTCAACCCTCAGTCCTCGTCCTCAACCCACAACCCTCAATCCTCAATCCTCAATTCTCAATCCTCAATCCTCAATCCTCAGTCCTCAGTCCTCAAACCTCAATCCCCATCCTTCAATCCTCAATCCTCAATAATCAACCCTCAATCCTCAATCCTCAATCCTCAATCTTCAATCCTCAATACTCAGTCTTCAATACTCAATCCTCAATCCTCAATCTTCAATCCTCAATACTCAATCTTCAATCCTCAATCCTCAATCCTCAATCCTCAGTCCTCATTCTTCAATCATCAATCCTCAATCCTCAATCCTCAATCTTCAATACTCAATCCACAATCCTCAATGCTCAATCCTCAATCCTCAGGCCTCAAGCATCAATACTCAACCCTCAGTCCTCAATCCTCAATCATCAATCCTCAATCTGCAATACTCACTCCTCAATCCTCAATCCTCAATCCTCAATACTCAACCATCAATCTTCAATTCTCAATACTCAATAGATTATCCTGAATTCTTAGGATTCTATACTCAAACCTCAATCCTCAACCCTCAACCCTCATTCTCAATCCTCAATCCACAATCCTCAAACCTCAATCCTCAACCGTCAGTCCTCGTCCTCAATCCTCAGCCCTCAATCCTCAATCCTCAATCTTCAATCATCAATACTCAATCTTCAATCATCTATCCTCAATCCTCAGTCCTCAATCCTCAATCATCAATATTCAACACTCAACCCTCAACCATCAATCCTCAATTCTCAATACTCAATAGAATATCCTGAATTCTCAGGGTTCAATACTCAGTCCACAATATTCTATAATCAAATCTCAATCCTCAAACATCAATTCTCAACACTCAATCCTCAACACTCAGTCCTCTCTCTTCAATCCTCCATCCTCAACTCTCAATCCTCAAGCGTCAATACTCAATCCTCAATCCTCAACCCTCAAGCCTCAGCCCACAAACCTCAATCCCGAATCCTCAATCCTAAATCCTAAATCTTCAGCCCTCAGTCCTCAAAAATCAACTATCAATCCTCTATCCTGAATAGAATATCCTCAATTTACAGTTTTCCATACTCAATCCCCATTTTTCAATCTTCAAATCAGAATCCACAAACATCAATTCTAATCACTCAACCATCAACACTCAGTCCTCAATCTTCAATCCTCAATCCTCAATCCTCAATCTTCAATCCTCAATACTCAATCTTCAATCATCAATCCTCAATCCTCAATCCTGAATCCTCAATCTTCAGCCCTCAGTCCTCAACAATCAGTTGTCAATCCTCAATCCTCAATAGAATATCCTCAATTCACAGGTTTCAATACTCAATACTCAACCTGCAATCTTCAAATCTCTATCCACAAACATCAATTCTCATCACTCAACCCTCAACACTCAGTCCGCAATCCTGAACCTTCAATCCCCAATCCTCAGTCCTCAATCCTCAATCCTCAATCTTCAGTCCTCAATACTCAATCTTCAATCCTCAATCCTCAATCCTCAACCCTCAATCCTCAATCGTCAATCTCCAATCCTGAATACTCAATCTTCAATACTCAACCCTCAATCCTCAATCCTCAATCCTCAATCCTCATTCTTCAACCCTCAATACCCAATCCTCAATGTTCAATCCTCAATCCTCAATCCTCAATTCTCAGTTCTCAATCCTCAGACCTCAGTCCTCAATCCTCAATCCTCAACCCTCAGGCCTCATCCTGAATACTCAATCCTCAATACTCAATCTTCAATCCTCTGTCCCAGATCCTCAATCTTCAATTCTCAATCCTCAATACTCAATCTTCAATCCACAAGGCTCAATCTTCAATCCCCAATCCTCAATCCTCAATCCTCAATCCTCATTCTTCAATCCACAATACCCAATCCTCAATCTTCAATCCTCGATCCTCAATCCTCAATTTTCAATCCTCAATCCTCAATCCTCAGACCTGAAACATCAATACTCAACCCTCAGTCCTCGTCCTCAATCCACAACCCTCAGTCCTCGATCCTCAATCTTCAACCTCAATACTCAATCTTCAATCCTCAATCCTCAATTCTCAATCCTCAATCCTCAATCCTCAATCGTCAATCTTGTATCCTCAATACTCAATCTTCAATCCTCAAACCTCAATCCTCAATCCTCAATCCTCATTTTTCAATCCTCAATACCCAATCCTCAATCTTCAATCCTCAATCCTCATTCCTCAATTCTCAATCCTCCATCCTCAGTTCTCAGGCCTCAAACCTCAATCCTCAACCCTCAGCCCGCATCCTAAATCCTCAATCCTCAATCCTCAATCCTCAATCTTCAATCCTCAATACACAATCTTTAATCCTCAATCCTCAGCCCTCAGTCCTCAACAATCAGTTGTCAATCCTCAATCCTCAATAGAATATCCTCAATTCACAGTCTTCAGTACTCAATACTCAATCTGCAATCATCAAATCTCTATCCACAAACATCAATTCTCATCACTCAACCCTCAACACTCAGTCCTCAATGTTCAATCCTCAATCCTCAATTCTCAATCTTCAATCCTCAATACTGAATCTTCAATCCTCAATCCTCAATCCTCAATCCTCAATCCTCAATCCTGCATTTTCAATCCTCAGTCCCCAATCCTCAATCTTCAATACTCAATCCTCAATCCTCAATCCTCAATACTCAATCCACAGACCTCAGTCGTCAAACGTCAATCCTCAGACCTCAATCCCCAATCCTCAATCCTCAAACCTCAATCCTCAACCGTCAGTCCTCGTCCTCAATACTCAACCCTCAATCCTCAATCCTCAACCTTCAATCATCAATACTCAATCTTCAATCCTCAATCCTCAATCCTCAATCCTCAATACTCCATCCTCAATATTCAACACACAACCCTCAACCATCAATCCTCAATACTCAACCATTGATCCTCAATTGTCAATACTCAATAGAATATCCTGAATTCTCATGCTTCAATACTCAATCCACTACATTCAAAAATCAAATCTCAATCCTCAAACATCAATTCTCAACACTCAATCCTCAACACTCAGTCCTCCCTCTTCAATCATCAATCCTCAATCCTGAATCTTCAATCCTCAATACTCAATCTTCAATCCTCAATCCTCAGTTCTCAATCCTCAATGCTCAATCCTCAATCCTCAATCCTCAATCCTCAATCCTCAATCCTCAATCCTCAATCCTCAATCTTCAATCCTCAATAATCAATCTCCAATCCTAGATCCTCAATCCCCAATCCTCAATCCTTAACCCTCAACCTTCAATCCTCAATCCCCAGTACCTCAGTCTTCAATCCTCAAGGCTCCATCCTCAATCCTCTATCCTCAGCCCTCAATCCTCAATCCTCAATCCTCAACCCTCAATCTTCAATCCTCAATACTCAATCTTCACTCCTCAATCCTCAATACTCAATCCTCAATCTTCAATCCTCAATCCTCAATCCTCAATCCTCAATTCTCATTCTTCAATCCTCAGTACCCAATCCTCAATCTTCAATCCTCAATCCTCAATCCTCAATTCTCAATCCTCAATCCTCAGTCCTCAGTCCTCAAACCTCAATCCTCATTCTTCAATCCTCAATACCCAATCCTCAATCTTCAATCCTCAATCCTCAATCCTCAATTCTCATTCCTCAATCCTCAATCCTCAGACCTCAAACATCAATACTCAACCCTCAGTCCTCGTCCTCAACCCACAACCCTCAATCCTCAATCCTCAATATTCAATCCTCAATCCTCAATACACAATCCTCAATCTTCAATCCTCAATCCTCAATCCTCAATTCTCAATCCTCAATCCTCAATCCTCAGTCCTCAGTCCTCAAACCTCATTCTTCAATCCTCAATACCCATTCCTCAATCTTCAATCCTCAATCCTCAATCCTCAATTCTCAATCCTCAATCCTCAATCCTCAGACCTCAAACATCAATACTCAACCCTCAGTCCTCGTCCTCAACCCACAACCCTCAATCCTCAATCCTCAATCTTCAATCCTCAATCCTCAATCCTCAATTCTCAATCCTCAATCCTCAATCCTCAGACCTCAAACATCAATACTCAACCCTCAGTCCTCGTCCTCAACCCACAACCCTCAATCCTCAATCCTCAATTCTCAATCCTCAATCCTCAATCCTCAGTCCTCAGTCCTCAAACCTCAATCCCCATCCTTCAATCCTCAATCCTCAATAATCAACCCTCAATCCTCAATCCTCAATCCTCAATCTTCAATCCTCAATACTCAGTCTTCAATACTCAATCCTCAATCCTCAATCTTCAATCCTCAATACTCAATCTTCAATCCTCAATCCTGAATCCTCAATCCCCAATCCTCATTCTTCAGTCATCAATCCTCAATCCTCACTTCTCAATCTTCAATACTCAATCCACAATCCTCAATGCTCAATCCTCAATCCCCAATGTTCAATACTCAATACCCAATCCTCAATCTTCAATGCTCAATCCTCAATCCTCGTTCTTCAATCCTCAATACCCAATCCTCAATCTTCAATCCTAAATCCTCAATCCTCAATTCGCAATCCTCAGTCCACAATCCTCAGGCCTCAAGCATCAATACTCAACCCTCAGTCCTCAATCCTCAATCATCAATCCTCAATCTGCAATACTCACTCCTCAATCCTCAATCCTCAATCCTCAATACTCAACCGTCAGTCCTCGTCCTCAATCCTCAGCCCTCAATCCTCAATCCTCAATCTTCAATCATCAATACTCAATCTTCAATCATCTATCCTCAATCCTCAGTCCTCAATCCCCAATCATCAATATTCAACACTCAACCCTCAACCATCAATCCTCAATTCTCAATACTCAATAGAATATCCTGAATTCTCATGGTTCAATACTCAGTCCACAATATTCTATAATCAAATCTCAATCCTCAAACATCAATTCTCAACACTCAATCCTCAACACTCAGTTCTCTCTCTTCAATCCTCCATCCTCAACTCTCAATCCTCAAGCGTCAATACTCAATCCTCAATCCTCAACCCTCAAGCCTCAGCCCTCAAACCTCAATCCCGAATCCTCAATCCTAAATCCTCAATCTCCAGCCCTCAGTCCTCAAAAATCAACAATCAATCCTCTATCCTGAATAGAATATCCTCAATTTACAGTTTTCCATACTCAATCCCCATTCTTCAATCTTCAAATCTGAATCCACAAACATCAATTCTAATCACTCAACCATCAACACTCAGTCCTCAATCTTCAATCCTCAATCCTCAATCCTCAATACTCCATCCTCAATATTCAACACACAACACTCAACCATCAATCCTCAATACTCAACCATTAATCCTCAATTGTCAATACTCAATAGAATATCCTGAATTCTCATGCTTCAATACTCAATCCACTACATTCAAAAATCAAATCTCAATCCTCAAACATCAATTCTCAACACTCAATCCTCAACACTCAGTCCTCCCTCTTCAATCATCAATCCTCAATCCTGAATCTTCAATCCTCAATACTCAAACTTCAATCCTCAATCCTCAGTTCTCAATCCTCAATGCTCAATCCTCAATCCTCAATCCTCAATCCCCAATCCTCAATCCTCAATCCTCAATCCTCAATCCTCAATCTTCAATCCTCAATAATCAATCTCCAACCCTAGATCCTCAATCCCCAATCCTCAATCCTTAACCCTCAATCTTCAATCCTCAATCCCCAGTACCTCAGTCTTCAATCCTCAAGGCTCCATCCTCAATCCTCTATCCTCAGCCCTCAATCCTCAATCCTCAATCCTCAACCCTGAATCTTCAATCCTCAATACTCAATCTTCACTCCTCAATCCTCAATACTCAATCCTCAATCTTCAATCCTCAATCCTCAATCCTCAATCCTCAATCCTCATTCTTCAATCCTCAGTACCCAATCCTCAATCTTCAATCCTCAATCCACAATCCTCAATTCTCAATCCTCAATCCTCAGTCCTCAGTCCTCAAACCTCAATCCTCATTCTTCAATCCTCAATACCCAATCCTCAATCTTCAATCCTCAATCCTCAATCCTCAATTCTCAATCCTCAATCCTCAATCCTCAGACCTCAAACATCAATACTCAACCCTCAGTCCTCGTCCTCAACCCACAACCCTCAATCCTCAATCCTCAATATTCAATCCTCAATCCTCAATACACAATCCTCAATCTTCAATCATCAATCCTCAATCCTCAATTCTCAATCCTCAATCCTCAATCCTCAGTCCTCAGTCCTCAAACCTCATTCTTCAATCCTCAATACCCATTCCTCAATCTTCAATCCTCAATCCTCAATCCTCAATTCTCAATCCTCAATCCTCAATCCTCAGACCTCAAACATCAATACTCAACCCTCAGTCCTCGTCCTCAACCCACAACCCTCAATCCTCAATCCTCAATCTTCAATCCTCAATCCTCAATCCTCAATTCTCAATCCTCAATCCTCAATCCTCAGACCTCAAACATCAATACTCAACCCTCAGTCCTCGTCCTCAACCCACAACCCTCAATCCTCAATCCTCAATTCTCAATCCTCAATCCTCAATCCTCAGTCCTCAGTCCTCAAACCTCAATCCCCATCCTTCAATCCTCAATCCTCAATAATCAACCCTCAATCCTCAATCCTCAATCCTCAATCTTCAATCCTCAATACTCAGTCTTCAATACTCAATCCTCAATCCTCAATCTTCAATCCTCAATACTCAATCTTCAATCCTCAATCCTCAATCCTCAATCCCCAATCCTCATTCTTCAGTCATCAATCCTCAATCCTCAATTCTCAATCTTCAATACTCAATCCACAATCCTCAATGCTCAATCCTCAATCCCCAATGTTCAATACTCAATACCCAATCCTCAATCTTCAATGCTCAATCCTCAATCCTCGTTCTTCAATCCTCAATACCCAATCCTCAATCTTCAATCCTAAATCCTCAATCCTCAATTCGCAATCCTCAGTCCTCAATCCTCAGGCCTCAAGCATCAATACTCAACCCTCAGTCCTCAATCCTCAATCATCAATCCTCAATCTGCAATACTCACTCCTCAATCCTCAATCCTCAATCCTCAATACTCAACCGTCAGTCCTCGTCCTCAATCCTCAGCCCTCAATCCTCAATCCTCAATCTTCAATCATCAATACTCAATCTTCAATCATCTATCCTCAATCCTCAGTCCTCAATCCTCAATCATCAATATTCAACACTCAACCCTCAACCATCAATCCTCAATTCTCAATACTCAATAGAATATCCTGAATTCTCATGGTTCAATACTCAGTCCACAATATTCTATAATCAAATCTCAATCCTCAAACATCAATTCTCAACACTCAATCCTCAACACTCAGTCCTCTCTCTTCAATCCTCCATCCTCAACTCTCAATCCTCAAGCGTCAATACTCAATCCTCAATCCTCAACCCTCAAGCCTCAGCCCTCAAACCTCAATCCCGAATCCTCAATCCTAAATCCTCAATCTTCAGCCCTCAGTCCTCAAAAATCAACTATCAATCCTCTATCCTGAATAGAATATCCTCAATTTACAGTTTTCCATACTCAATCCCCATTCTTCAATCTTCAAATCTGAATCCTCAAACATCAATTCTAATCACTCAACCATCAACACTCAGTCCTCAATCTTCAATCCTCAATCCTCAATCCTCAATCTTCAATCCTCAATACTCAATCTTCAATCATCAATCCTCAATCCTCAATCCTGAATCCTCAATCTTCAGCCCTCAGTCCTCAACAATCAGTTGTCAATCCTCAATCCTCAATAGAATATCCTCACTTCACAGGTTTCAATACTCAATACTCAACCTGCAATCTTCAAATCTCTATCCACAAACATCAATTCTCATCACTCAACCCTCAACACTCAGTGCCCAATCCTGAACCTTCAATCCTCAATCCTCAGTCCTCAATCCTCAATCCTCAATCTTCAGTCCTCAATACTCAATCTTCAATCCTCAATCCTCAATCCTCAACCCTCAATCCTCAATCGTCAATCTCCAATCCTGAATACTCAATCTTCAATCCTCAACCCTCAATCCTCAATCCTCAATCCTCAATCCTCATTCTTCAACCCTCAATACCCAATCCTCAATGTTCAATCCTCAATCCTCAATCCTCAACTCTCAGTTCTCAATCCTCAGACCTCAGTCCTCAATCCTCAATCCTCAACCCTCAGCCCTCATCCTGAATACTCAATCCTCAATACTCAATCTTCAATCCTCTGTCCCAGATCCTCAATCTTCAATTCTCAATCCTCAATCCTCAATCTTCAATCCTCAAGGCTCAATCTTCAATCCTCAATCCTCAATCCTCAATTCTCAATCCTCATTCTTCAATCCACAATACCCAATCCTCAATCTTCAATCCTCGATCCTCAATCCTCAATTTTCAATCCTCATTTCTCAATCCTCAGACCTGAAACATCAATACTCAACCCTCAGTCCTCGTCCTCAATCCACAACCCTCAGTCCTCGATCGTCAATCTTCAACCTCAATACTCAATCTTCAATCCTCAATCCTCAGTTCTCAATCCTCAGTCCTCAATCCTCAATCGTCAATCTTGTATTCTCAATACTCAATCTTCAATCCTCAATCCTCGATCCTCAATCCTCAATCCTCATTCTTCAATCCTCCATACCCAATCCTCAATCTTCAATCCTCAATATTCAATCTTCAATCCTCAATCCTCAGTCCTCAAACCTCAATTCTGAATCCTGAATACTCAATCTTCAATCCTCAATCCTCAATCCTCAATCCTCAACCCTCAATCTTCAATCCTCAATAATCAATCTTCACTCCTCAATCCTCAATACTCAATCCTCAATCTTCAATCCTCAATCCTCAACCCTCAATATACAATCCTCAATACTCAATCTTCAATCCTCAATCCTCAATCCTCAATCCTCAATCCTCATTTTTCAATCCTCAATACCCAATCCTCAATCTTCAATCCTCAATCCTCAATCCTCAATTCTCAATCCTCCATCCTCAGTTCTCAGGCCTCAAACCTCAATCCTCAACCCTCAGCCCGCATCCTAAATCCTCAATCCTCAATCCTCAATCTTCAATCCTCATTACACAATCTTTAATCCTCAATCCTCAGCCCTCAGTCCTCAACAATCAGTTGTCAATCCTCAATCCTCAATAGAATATCCTCAATTCACAGTCTTCAGTACTCAATACTCAATCTGCAATCATCAAATCTCTATCCACAAACATCAATTCTCATCACTCAACCCTCAACACTCAGTCCTCAATGTTCAATCCTCAATCCTCAATTCTCAATCTTCAATCCTCAATACTGAATCTTCAATCCTCAATCCTCAATCCTCAATCCTCAATCCTCAATCCTGGATTTTCAATCTTCAGTCCCCAATCCTCAATCTTCAATACTCAATCCTCAATCCTCAATCCTCAATACTCAATCCACAGACCTCAGTCGTCAAACGTCAATCCTCAAACCTCAATCCCCAATCCTCAATCCTCAAACCTCAATCCTCAACCGTCAGTCCTCGTCCTCAATACTCAACCCTCAATCCTCAATCCTCAACCTTCAATCATCAATACTCAATCTTCAATCCTCAATCCTCAATCCTCAATCCTCAATACTCCATCCTCAATATTCAACACACAACCCTCAACCATCAATCCTCAATACTCAACCATTAATCCTCAATTGTCAATACTCAATAGAATATCCTGAATTCTCATGCTTCAATACTCAATCCACTACATTCAAAAATCAAATCTCAATCCTCAAACATCAATTCTCAACACTCAATCCTCAACACTCAGTCCTCCCTCTTCAATCATCAATCCTCAATCCTGAATCTTCAATCCTCAATACTCAATCTTCAATCCTCAATCCTCAGTTCTCAATCCTCAATGCTCAATCCTCAATCCTCAATCCTCAATCCTCAATCCTCAATCCTCAATCCTCAATCCTCAATCTTCAATCCTCAATAATCAATCTCCAATCCTAGACCCTCAATCCCCAATCCTCAATCCTTAACCCTCAATCTTCAATCCTCAATACTCAGTCTTCAATCCTCAATCCTCTGTCCTCAAACCTCAATTCTGAATCCTCAATCCTGAATCCTCAGTCTTCAGCCCTCAGTCCTCAACAATCAGTTGTCAATCCTCAATCCTCATTAGAATATCATCAATTCACAGTTTTCAATACTCAATACTCAATCTGCAATCTTCAAATCTCTATTCACAAACATCAATTCTCATCACTCAACCCTCAACACTCCGTCCCCAATCCTCAATCTTCAATCCTCAATCCTCACTCCTCAACGCTCAATCCTCAATCCTCAACTTTCAATCCTCAATACTCAATCTTCAATCCTGAACCCACAATCCTCAATCCTCAATCTTCATTCTTCAATCCTCAATACCCAATCCTCAAGCATCAATCCTCAATCCTCAATCCTCAATTGTCAATCCTCAATCCTCAGTCCTCAGTCCTCATTCCTCAAACCTCAATTCTGAATCCTGAATACTCAAACTTCAATCCTCAACACTCAATCCTCAATCCTCAATCTTCAATCATCAATATTCAATCTTCAGTCCTCAATCCTCAATCCTCAATCCTCAATCTTCAATCCTCAATACTCAATCTTCAATCCTCAATCCTCAGTCCTCAAACCTCAATTCTGAATCCTGAATACTCAACCTTCAATCCTCAATCCTCAGTCCTCAATACTCTACCATCAATGTTCAATCCTCAATCCTCAATCCTCATTCTTCAATCCTCAATACCCAGTCCTCAATCTTCAATCCTCTGTCCTCAATCCTCAATTCTCAATCCACAATCCTCAATTCTCAGACCTCAAACATCAATACTCAGCTCTCAGTCCTCGTCCTCAATCCTCAACCCTCAATCCTCAATCCTCAATCTTCAATCATCAATACTCAATCATCAATCCTCTATCCTCAATCCTCAATCCTCAATCCTCAATCATCAATATTCAACACTCAACCCTCAACCATCAATCATCAATTCTCAATACTCAATAGAATATCCTGAATTGTCATGGTTCAATACTCAATCCACAATATTCTATAATCAAATCTCAATCATCAAACATCAATTCTCAACACTCAATCCTCAACACTCAGTCCTCTCTCTTCAATCCTCCATCCTCAACTCTCAATCCTCAAGCGTCAATAATCAATCCTCAATCCTCGACTCTCAATCCTCAGCTCTCAAACCGCAATCCCGAATCCTCAATCCTAAATCCTCAATCTTCAGCCCTCAGTCCTCCAAAATCAACAGTCAATCCTCTATCCTCAATAGAATATCCTCAATTTGCAGTTTTCAATACTCAATCCCCATTCTTCAATCTTCAAATCTCAATCCACAAACATCAATTCTAATCACGCAACCTTCAACACTCAGTCCTCATTCTTCAATCCTCAATCCTCAATCCTCAATCTTCAATCCTCAATACTCAATCTTCAGTCCTCAATCCTCAATCCTCAATCCTCAATCTTCAATCCTCAATCCTCAATCCTCATCCTTCGATCCTCAACACCCAATACTCAACCATCAATCCTCAATTCCCAATACGCAATAGAATATCCTGAATTCTCAGGATTCAATACTCAAACCTCAATCCTCATCCCTCAGCCCTCATCCTCCATCCTCAATCCTCAACCCTCAATCCTCAATCCTCAATCTTCAACCATCAACACTGAATCTTTAATACTCAATCCTCAATCCTCAATCCTTAATCCTGATTCCTCAATCCTCAATCCTCAATCCTCATTCTTCAATCCTCAATACTCAATCCTCAATCATCAATCCTCAATCATCAATCCTCAATCCTCAATCCTCAATCCTCAATCCTCAATTGTCAATCCTCAATCCTCAGTCCTCAGTCCACAAACCACAATCCTCAACCCTCAGCCCTCATCCTCAATCCTCAATCCTCAATCCTCAGTCCTCCGTCCTCAATCCTCAATCCTCAGCCCTCAGACCTCATCCTCAATCCTCAATCCTCAATCCTCAATCCTCAATCTTCGATCCTCAATACTCAATCTTCAATCCTCAATCCTCATTCCTCAAACCTCAATTCTGAATGCTGAATACTCAAACTTCAATCCTCAATCCTCAGCCCTCAATACTCTAGCATCAATCTTCAATCCTCAATCCTCAATCCTCAATCCTCAATCCTCATTCTTCAATCCTCAATACCCAACCCTCAATCTTCAATCCTCAATCCTCAATGCTCAATTCTCAATCCTCAATCCTCAAACTTCAATCTTCAATCCTCAACACTCAATCTTCAATCCTCAATCCTCAATCCTCAGTCATCAATCCTCAATCTTCAATTCTCAATCGTCAATCCCCACTCCTCAATCCTCAACACCCAATCCTCAATCTTCAATTCTCAATCCTCAATCCTCAATTCTCAATCCTCAATCCTCAATCCTCAGACCTCAAACATCAATACTCAACCCTCAGTCCTCGTCCTCAATACACAAACCTCAATCCTCGATCCTCAATCTTCAAGCATCAATAATCAATCTTCAATTCCCAACCCTCAATCCTCAATACTCAATCCTCAATTCTCAATGTTCAATCCTCAATACCCAATCCTCAATCTTCAATCCTCAATCCTGAATCCTCAATCCTCAATCCTCAATCCTCAATCCTCAGTCCTCAAACCACAATCCTGAATCCTCAATCCTGAATCCTCAATCTTCAGCCCTCAGTCCTCAACAGTCACTTGTCAATCCACAACCCTCAATAGAACATCCTCAGTTCAGAGTTTTCCATACGCACTACTCAATCTGCAATCTTCAAATCTCTATCCGCAAACATCAATTCTCATCACTCAACTCTCAACACTCAGTCCCCAATCCTCAATCTTCAATTCTCAATCCTCAATCGTCAATCCTCAATCATCAATCTTCAATCCTCAATACTCAATCTTCAATCCCCAATCCTCAATACTCAATCCTCAATCTTCAATCCTCAACCGTCAACCCTCAATCCTCAATCCTCAATCATCGGTCCTCAAACCTCAATCCTGAATCCTCAACCCTGAATCATCTATCTTCAGCCCTCAGTCCTCAACAATCAGTTGTCAATCCTCAATCCTCAATAGAATATCCTCAATTCACAGCTTTCAATACTCAATACTCAATCTGCCATCTTCAAATCTCTGTCCACAAACATCAATTCTCATCACTCAACCCTCAACACTCAGTACTCAATGTTCAATCCTCAATCCTCAATTCTCAATCTTCAATCCTCAATACTGAATCCTCGATCCTCAATCCTCAATCCTCAATCCTCAATCCTCAATGTCCAATCCGCAATACCCAATCCTCAATCTACAATCCTCAATCCTCAATCCTCAATCCTCGGTCCTCAATCCTCAATCCCCAGTCCTCCAACCTCAATCCTGAATCCTCAAGCCTGAATCCTCAACCTTCAGCCCTCAGTCCTCAACAATCAGTTGTCAACCCTCACTCCTCAATAGAATATCATCAATTCACAGCTTTCAATACTCAATACTCAATCTGCAATCTTCAAATCTCTATTCACAAACATCAATTCTCATCACTCAACCCTCAACACTCCGTCCCCAATCCTCATTCTTCAATCCTCAATCCTCACTCCTCAACGCTCAATCCTCAATCCTCAACTTTCAATCCTCAATACACAATCTTCAATCCTCAATCCTCAATCCTCAATCCTCAATCCTCAATCGTCAGTCTTCGGACCTCAATACTCAATCTTCAATCCTGAATCCTCAATCCTCAATCCTCAATCCTCATTCTGCAATCCTCAATCATAAATCCTCAATCCACAATCCTCAATTGTCAATCCTCAATCCTCAGTCCTCAGTCCCCATACCACAATCCTCAACCCACAGCCCTCATCCTCAATCCTCAATCCTCAGTCCTCAGTCCTCCGTCTTCAAACCTCAATCCTCAGCCCTCAGACCTCATCCTCAATCCTCAATCCTCAATCCTCAATCATCAATCTTCAATTATCAAAACTCAATCTTCAATCCTCAATACCCAATCCTCAATCTTCAATCCTCAATCCCGAATGCTCAATTCTCAATCCTCAATCCTCAACCCTCAGTCCTCGTTCCTCAAACCTCAATCCTCAACCCTCAGTCCTCATCCTCAATTCTCAATTCTCAATTCTCAATCCTCAATCCTCTATCCTCAACCCACAGACCTCATCCTCAATCCACAATCCTCAATCCTCTATCCTCAATCTTCAATCCTCAATCCTCAGTCCTCAAACCTCAATTCTGAATCCTCAATCCTGAATCCTCAATCTTCAGCCCTCAGTCCTCAACAATCTGTAGTCAATCCTCAATCCTCAATAGAATATCCTCAATTCACAGTTTTCAATACTCAATACTCGATCTGCAATCTTCAAACCTATATCCACAAACATCAATTCTCTTCACTCAACCCTCAACACTCAGTCCTCAATGTTCAATCCTCAATGCTCAATCCACAATCCTCAATCCTCAATCCTCAATCCTCATTCTTCAATCCTCAACACCCGATCCTCAATCTTCAATCCTCAATCCTCAGTCCTCAATCCTCAATCCTCAATCCTCAATCCTCATTTCTCAAACCTCAACCTTCAACCCTCAGTCCTCATCCTCACTTCTCAATTCTCAATCCTGAATCGACAATCCTCAATCTTCAATCCTCAATAATCAATCTCCAATCCTAGATCCTCAATCCACAATCCTCAATCCTTAATCCTCAATCCTCAATCCTCAGTCCCCAGACCTCAATCTTCAGTCCTCAATGCTCCATCCTCAATCCTCAATCCTCAGTTCTGAATCCTCAATCCTCAATCCTCAAACCTCAACACTCAACTGTCAGTCCTCGTCCTCAATACTCAACCCTCAATCCTCAATCCTCAATCTTCAATCATCAGTACTCAATCTTCAGTCCTCAATCCTCAATCCTCCATACTCAATATTCAACACACACCCTCAGCCGTCAATCCTCAATTCTCATTACACAATAGAATATCCTGAACTCTCATGGTTCAATACTCAATCCACAATATTCAATAATCAAATCTCAATCCTCAAACATCAATTCTCAACACTCAATCCTCAACACTCAGTCCTCTCCCTTCAATCGTCCATCCTCAATCCTCAATCGTCAAGCGTCAATCCTCAATCCTCAATCCTCAACCATCAATCCTCGACCCTCAATCTTCAGTTCTCACATCTCAATCCCGAATCCTCGATCCTGAATCCTCAATCCTGAATCCTCAATCTTCAGCCCTCAGTCCTCAACAATCAATTATCAATCAGCAATCCTCAATCGAATATCCTCAATTCACTGTTTTCGATACTGAATCCCCATTCTTCAGTCTTCAAATCTCAATCCACAAACATCAATTCTCATCAATCAACCCTCAACACTCAGTCCTCAATCGTCAATCCTCAATCCCCAATCCTCAATCCTCATTCTTCAATCCTCAATACCCAGTCCTCAATCTTCAATCCTCAACCCTCAATCCTCAATCCTCAGTCTTCAATCATCAGTATTCAGTCTTCAGTCCTCAATCCTCAATCCTCAATCCTCAATCCTCAATCGTCAATGTTCAATCCGCAATACCCAATCGTCAATCTTCAATAGTCAATCATCAATCCTCAATCTTCAATATTCAATCCTCAATCCTCAATCCTCAACCCTCAATACTCAACCTTCAATCCTCCATTCCCAATACTCAATAGATTATCCTGAATTCTCAGGATTCAATACTCAAACCTCAATCCTCAACCCTCAGCCCTCATCCTCCATCCTCAATCCTCAATCCTCAATCCTCAATCCTCAATCTTCAATCCTCAATACTCAATCTTCAATTCTCAATCCTCAATCCTCAATCCTCAATCCTCAATCCTCAATCCTCTATCCTCAATCCTCAACCTTCAATCCTCAATACTCAATCTACAATCCTCAATCCTCAATCCTCAATCCTCAATCCTCATTCTTCAATCCTCAATACCCAGTCCTCAATCTTCAATCCTCAATCCTCAATCCTCAAGCCTCAATTCTCAATCCTCAATCCTCAATCCTCAGACCTCAAACATCAACACTCAACCCTCAGTCCTCGTCCTCAATACACAACCCTCAATCCTCGATCCTCAATCTTCAATCATCAATATTCAATCCTCAATTCCCAACCCTCAACCCTCAATACTCAATCCTCAATCCTCAATGTACGATCCTCAATACCCAATCCTCAATCTTCAATCCTCAATCCTCAATCCTCAACCCTCAATCGTCAATCCTCAATCATCAGTCCTCAAACCTCAATCCTGAATCCTCAACCCTGAATCCTCTATCTTCAGCCCTCAGTCCTCAACAATCAGTTGTCAATCCTCAATCCTCAATAGAATATCCTCAATTCACAGTTTTCAATACTCAATACTCAATCTGCAATCTTCAAATCTCTTTCCACAAACATCAATTCTCATCACTCAACCCTCAACACTCAGTACTCAATGTTCAATCCTCAATCCTCAATTCTCAATCTTCAATCCTCAATCCTGAATCCTCGATACTCAATCCTCAATCCTCAATCCTCAATCCTCAACCCTCAATCCTCGGACCCCAAACTTCAATACTCAATCCTCAGTCCTCGTCCTCAATCCACAACCCTCAATCCTCAATCCTCAATCTTCAATCCTCAAACCTCAATACTCAATCCTCAATATTCAATCCACAATCCTCAATCCTCAATCCTCAATCCTCATTCTTCAGTCCTCAGAACCCAATCCTCAATCTTCAATCCTCAATCCTCAATCCTCAATTCTCAATCCTCAATCCTCAATCCTCAGTCCTCAGTCCTCAAACCTCAATCCACATTCTTCAATCCTCAATACCCAATCCTCAATGGGCAATCCTCAATCCTCAATCCTCAATCCTCAAACCTCAATCCTCAACCGTCAGTCCTCGTCCTCAACCCTCAACCCTCAATCCTCAATGCTCAATCTTCAATCATCAATACTCAATCTTCAATCCTCAATCCTCAATCCTCAATCCTTAATCCTCAATCTTCAACCTTCATTCCTCAATCCTCAATCATCAATCCGCAATCCTCAATCTTCAATCCTCAATACTCAATCTTCAATCCTCAATCCTCAATCCTCAATCCTCAATCCTCGATCCTCAACCCTCAGCCCTCATTCTCAATCCTCAATCCACAATCCTCAAACCTCAATCCGCAACCGTCAGTCCTGGTACTCAATCCTCAGCCCTCAATCCTCAATCCTCAATCTTCAATCATCAAAACTCAATCTTCAATCCTCTATCCTCAATCCTCAATCCTCAATCCTCAATCCTCAACCTTCAGCCCTCAGTCCTCAAAAATCAACTATCAATCCTCTATCCTGAAAAGAATATCCTCAATTTACAGTTTTCCATACTCAATCCCCATTCTTCAATCTTCAAATCTGAATCCACAAACAACAATTCTAATCACTCAACCATCAACACTCAGTCCTCAACCTTCAATCCTCAATCCTCAATCCTCAATCTTCAATCCTCAATACTCAATCTTCAATCATCAATCCTCAATCCTCAATCCTCAACCTTCAATCCTCAATCCTCAATCCTCATTCTTCAATCCTCAACACCCGATCCTCAATCTTCAATCCTCAATCCTCAATCTTCAATTCTCAACCCTCAACCCTCAATACTCAATCCTCAATCCTCAATCTTCAATCCTCAACCGTCAATCCTCAATCCTCAATCCTCATTCTTCAATCCTCAGTACCCAATCCTCAATCTTCAATCCTCAATCCTCAATCCTCAATCCTCAATCCTCAATCCTCGGACCCCAAACATCAATACTCAACCCTCAGTCCTCGTCCTCAATCCACAACCCTCAATCCTCAATCCTCAATCTTCAATCCTCAATCCTCAATACTCAATCCTCAATATTCAATCCACAATCCTCAATCCTCAATCCTCAATCCTCATTCTTTAGTCCTCAGAACCCAATCCTCAATCTTCAATCCTCAATCCTCAATCCTCAATTCTCAATCCTCAATCCTCAATCCTCAGTCCTCAGTCCTCAAACCTCAATCCTCACTCTTCAATCCTCAATACCCAATCCTCAATCTGCAATCCTCAATCCTCAACCCTCAGCCCTCATTCTCAATCCTCAATCCACAATCCTCAAACCTCAATCCTCAACCGTCAGTCCTCGTACTCAATCCTCAGCCCTCAATCCTCAATCCTCAATCTTCAATCATCAATACTCAATCTTCAATCCTCTATCCTCAATCCTCAATCCTCAATCCTCAATCTTCAGCCCTCAGTCCTCAAAAATCAACTATCAATCCTCTATCCTGAATAGAATATCCTCAATTTACAGTTTTCCATACTCAATCCCCGTTCTTCAATCTTCAAATCTGAATCCACAAACATCAATTCTAATCACTCAACCATCAACACTCAGTCCTCAATCTTCAATCCTCAATCCTCAATCCTCAATCTTCAATCCTCAATACTCAATCTTCAATCATCAATCCTCAATCCTCAATCCTCAATCTTCAATCCTCAATCCTCAATCCTCATTCTTCAATCCTCAACACCCGATCCTCAATCTTCAATCCTCAATCCTCAATCCTCAATTCTCAATCCTCAATCCTCAATCTTCAGACCTCAAACATCAATACTCAACCCTCAGTCCTCGTCCTCAATCTTCAATCCTCAATCCTCAATCCTCAATCCTCGGTCCTCAATCCTCAATCCTCAGTCCTCCAACCTCAATCCTGAATCCTCAACCCTGAATCCTCAACCTTCAGCCCTCAGTCCTCAACAATCAGTTGTCAACCCTCACTCCTCAATAGAATATCATCAATTCACAGCTTTCAATACTCAATACTCAATCTGCAATCTTCAAATCTCTATTCACAAACATCAATTCTCATCACTCAACACTCAACACTCCGTCCCCAATCCTCAATCTTCAATCCTCAATCCTCACTCCTCAACGCTCAATCCTCAATCCTCAACTTTCAATCCTCAATACACAATCTTCAATCCTCAATCCTCAATCCTCAATCCTCAATCCTCAATCGTCAGTCTTCGGACCTCAATACTCAATCTTCAATCCTGAATCCTCAATCCTCAATCCTCAATCCTCATTCTGCAACCCTCAATACCCAATCCTCAATCATAAATCCTCAATCCTCAATCCTCAATTGTCAATCCTCAATCCTCAGTCCTCAGTCCTCATACCACAATCCTCAACCCACAGCCCTCATCCTCAATCCTCAATCCTCAGTCCTCAGTCCTCCGTCTTCAAACCTCAATCCTCAGCCCTCAGACCTCATCCTCAATCCTCAATCCTCAATCCTCAATCATCAATCTTCAATTATCAAAACTCAATCTTCAATCCTCAATACCCAATCCTCAATCTTCAATCCTCAATCCCGAATGCTCAGTTCTCAATCCTCAATCCTCAACTCTCAGTCCTCGTTCCTCAAACCTCAATCCTCAACCCTCAGTCCTCATCCTCAATTCTCAATTCTCAATTCTCAATCCTCAATCCTCAATCCTCTATCCTCAACCCACAGACCTCATCCTCAATCCACAATCCTCAATCCTCTATCCTCAATCGTCAATCCTCAGACCTCAAACATCAATACTCAGCCCTCTGTCCTCGTCCTCAATCCACAACACTCAATCCTCAATCCTCAATTTTCAATCATCAATATTCAATCTCCAGTCCTCAATCCTCAATCCTCAATCCTCAATCTTCAATCCTCAATCCTCAGTCCTCAATACTCTACCATCAATGTTCAATCCTCAATCCTCAATCCTCATTCTTCAATCCTCAATACCCAGTCCTCAATCTTCAATCCTCAATCCTCAATCCTTAATTCTCAATCCTCAATCCTCAATTCTCAGACCTCAGACATCAATACTCAGCCCTCAGTCCTCGTCCTCTATCCTCAACCCTCAATCCTCAATCCTCAGTCTTCAATCATCTATACCCAATCTTCAATCCTCTATCCTCAATCCTCAATCCTCAATCCTCAATCCTCAATCCTCAATCCTCAATCCTCAATCCTCAATCCTCAATCCTCAATCCTCAATCTTCAATCCTCAATACTCAATCTTCAATCCTCAATCCTCAATCCTCAATCCTCAATCCTCATTCTTCAATCCTCAATACCCAGTCCTCAATCTTCAATCCTCAATCCTCAATCCTCAATCCTCAATTCTCAATCCTCAATCCTCAATCCTCAGACCTCAAACATCAATACTCAACCCTCTGTCCTCGTCCTCAATCCACAACCCTCAATCCTCGATCCTCAATCTTCAATCATCAATATTCAATCTTCAATCCTCAACCCTCAATCCTCAATACTCAATCCTCAATCCTCAATCCTCAATCCTCAATCCTCAATCTTCAATCCTCAATACTCAATCTTCAATCCTCAATCCTCAATCCTCAATCCTCAATCCTCAATCCTCAATCCTCTATCCTCAATCCTCAACCTTCAATCCTCAATACTCAATCTACAATCCTCAATCCTCAATCCTCAATCCTCAATCCTCATTCTTCAATCCTCAATACTCAATCTTCAATCCTCAATCCTCAGTCCTCAAACCACAATTCTGAATCCTGAATATTCAATCTTCAATCCTCAATCCTCAGTCCTCAATACTCTACCATCAATGTTCAATCCTCAATCCTCAATCCTCATTCTTCAATCCTCAATACCCAGTCCTCAATCTTCAATCCTCAATCCTCAATCCTCAATTCTCAATCCTCAATCCTCAATTCTCAGACCTCAGACATCAATACTCAGCCCTCAGTCCTCGTCCCCTATCCTCAACCCTCAATGCTCAATCCTCAATCTTCAATCATCCATACTCAATCTTCGATCCTCTATCCTCAATCCTCAATCCTCAATCCTCAATCATCAGTATTCAGTCTTCAGTCCTCAACACTCAATCCTCAATCCTCAATCCTCAATCGTCAATGTTCAATCCGCAATACCCAATCCTCAATCTTCAATACTCAATCATCAATCCTCAATCTTCAATACTCAATCCTCAATCCTCAATCCTCAATACTCAACCATCAATCCTCAATACCCAATACTCAATAGATTATACTGACTTTTCAGGATTCAATACTCAAACCTCAATCCTCAACCCTCAGCCCTCATCCTCCATCCTCAATCCTCAATGCTCAATCCTCAATCCTCAATCTTCAATCCTCAATACTCAATCTTCAATCCTCACTCCTCAATCCTCAATCCTCAATCCTCAATCCTCAATCCTCAATCCTCAATCTTCTATCCTCAATACTCAATCTTCAATCCTCAATCCTCAATCCTCAATCCTCAATCCGCATTCTTCAATCCTCAATACCCAGTCCTCAATCTTCAATCCTCAATCCTCAATCCTCAATCCTCAATTCTCAATCCTCAATCCTCAATCCTCCGTCCTCGTCCTCAATCCACAACACTCAATCCTCAATCCTCAATCTTCAATCATCAATATTCAATCTTCAGTCCTCAATCCTCAATCCTCAATCCTCAATACTCAATCTTCAGTCCTCAATCCTCAATCCTCAATCCTCAACCTTCAATCCTCAATCCTCAATCCTCATTCTTCGATACTCAACACCCAATCCTCAATCTTCAATCCTCAATACTCAATCCTCAATTCTCAATCCTCAATCCTCAATCCTCAGGCCTCAAACATCAATACTCAACCCTCAGTCCTCGTCCTCAATCCACAACCCTCAATCCTCGATCCTCAGTCCTCAAACCTCAATCCTGAATCCTCAATCCTGAATCCACAATGTTCAGCCCTCAGTCCTCAACAATCAGTTGTCAATCCTCAATCCACAATAGAATATCCTCAATTCAGATGATTCAATGCTCAATACTCGACCTGCAATCTTCAAATCTCTATCCGCAAGCATCAATCCTCATCACTCAACCCTCAACATTAAGTCCCCAATCCTGAATCTTCAATCCTCAACCCTCAATCCTCAATCCTCAATCCTCAATCTTCAATCCTCAATACTCAATATTCAGTCCTCAATCCTCAATAATCGACCCTCAATCCTCAATCGTCAATCTCCAATCCTCGATCCTCAATCCTCAATTATCAATCCTCAATCCTCAATCCTCAGACCTGGAACATCAATACTCAACCCTCAGTCCTCGTCCTCAATCCACAACCCTCAATCCTCGATCCTCAATCTTCAATCCTCAATACTCAATCTTCAATCCTCAATCCTCAATCCTCAATCCTCAATCCTCAATCGTCAATCCTCTATCCTCAATCCTCATTCTTCAATCCTCAATACCCAATCCTCAGTCCTCAATCTTCAATCCTCAATACTCAATCTTCAATCCTCAATCCTCAGTCCTTAATCCTTAATCCTCAATCCTCAAACTTCATTCCTCAATACTCAATACTCAATCCTCAATCCTCAATCTTCAATCCTCAATACTCAATCTCCAATCCTCAACCCTCATTCTTCAATCCTCAGTATTCAATCCTCAATCTTCAATCCTCAATACTCAATATTCAGTCCTCAATCCTCAATCCTCGACCCTCAATCCTCAATCGTCAATCTCCAATCCTGAATACTCAATCTTCAACCCTCAACCCTCAATCCTCAATCCTCAATCCTCAATCCTCATTCTTCAATCCCCAATATCCAATCCTCAATCTTCAATCCTCAATTCTCAATCCTCAATTCTCAATCCTCAATCCTCAGTCCTCAGTCCTCAACCCTCAATCCTCAAGCCTGAGGCCTCATCCCCAATCCTCAATCCTCAATACTTAATCTTCAATCCTATGTCCCAGATCCTCAATCTTCAATTCTCAATCCTCAATCCTCAATCTTCAATCCTCAAGTCTCAATCTTCAATCCTCAATCCTCAATCCTCAATCCTCAATCCTCAATCCTCATTCTTCAATCCTCAACACCCAATCCTCAATCTTCAATCGTCAATCCTCAATCCTCAATTCTCAATCCTCAATCCTCAATCCTCAGACCTCAAACATCAATACTCAAACCTCAGTCCTCGTCCTCAATCCACAACCCTCAATCCACGATCCTCAATCTTCAATCCTCAATACTCAATCTTCAATCCTCAATCCTCAACACTCAATACTCAATCGTCAACCTTATATCCTCGATACTCAATCTTCAATACTCAATACTCAATCCTCAATCCTCAATGCTCATTCTTCAATCCTCAATACCTAATCCTCAATCTTCAATCCTCAATCCTCAATCCTCAATTCTCAATCCTCAATCCTCAGTCCTCAGTTCTCAAACCTCAATCCTCAATCCTCAGACCGCATCCTCAATCCTCAATCCTCAATCCTCAATCTTCAATCCTCAATACTCAATCTTCAATCCTCAATCCTCAACACTCAATACTCAATCGTCAATCTTATATTCTCGATACTCAATCTTCAATACTCAATACTCAATCCTCAATCCTCAATGCTCATTCTTCAATCCTCAATACCTAATCCTCAATCCTCAATCCTCAATCCTCAATCCTCATTCCTCAAACCTCAATCGTCAACCCTCAGTCCTCATCTTCAATTCTCAATTCTCAATCCTCAATCCTCAATCCTCAATCTTCAAACATCAATACTCAATCCTCATTCTTCAATCCTCAATACCCAGTCCTCAATCTTCAATCCTCAACCCTCAATCCTCAATTCTCAATCCTCAATCCTCAAATCTCATACCTCAAACATCAGTACTCAGCCCTCAGTCCTCGTCCTCAATCCACATCCCTCAATCCTCAATCCTCAGTCTTCAATCATCAGTATTCAGTCTTCAGTCCTCAATCCTCAATCCACAATCCCCAATCCTCAATCGTCAATGTTCAATCCGCAATACCCAATCCTCAATCTTCAATACTCAATCATCAATCCTCAATCTTCAATACTCAATCCTCAATCCTCAATCCTCAATCCTCAATACTCAACCATCAATCCTCAATTCCCAATTCTCAATAGATTATCCTGAAATCTCAGGTTTCAATACTCAAACCTCAATCCTCAACCCTCAGCCCTCATCCTCCATCCTCAATCCTCAATCCTCAATCCTCAATCCTCAATCTTCAATCCTCAATACTCAATCTTCAATCCTCAATCCTCAATCCTCAATCCTCAATCCTCAATCCTCAATCCTCTATCCTCAATCCTCAACCTTCAATCCTCAATACTCAATCTACAATCCTCAGTCCTCAATCCTCAATCCTCAATCCTCATTCTTCAATCCTCAATACCCAGTCCTCAGTCTTCAATCCTCAATCCTCAATCCTCAATCCTCAATTCTCATTCCTCAATCCTCAATCCTCAGACCTCAAACATCAATACTCAACCCTCAGTCCTCGTCCTCAATCCACAACACTCAATCCTCAATCCTCAATCTTCAGTCATCAATATTCAATCTTCAGTCCTCAATCCTCAACACTCAATACTCAATCGTCAATCTTATATCCTCGATACTCAATCTTCAATACTCAATCCTCAATCCTCAATCCTCAATACTCATTCTTCAATCCTCAATACCTAATCCTCAATCTTCAATCCTCAATCCTCAATCCTCAATTCTCAATCCTCAATCCTCAGTCCTCAGTTCTCAAACCTCAATCCTCAACCCTCAGACCGCATCCTCAATCCTCAATCCTCAATCCTCAATCTTCAATCCCCAATACTCAATCATCAATCCTCAATCCTCTATCCTCAATCCTCAATCCTCAATCCTCAATCCTCAATCCTCAGTCATCAGTACTCAATCTTCAATACTCAAACCTCAATCCTCAATCCTCAATCCTCAATCCTCGATCCTCAATCCTCATTCCTCAAACCTCAATCGTCAAACCTCAGTCCTCATCTTCAATTCTCAATTCTCAATCCTCAATCCTCAATCCTCAATCCTCAATCTTCAAACATCAATACTCAATCTTCAATCCTCAATCATCGATCCTCATTCCTCAATCCTCAATCCTCAATATTCAACACACAATCCTCAACCATCAATCCTCTATTCTCAATACTCAGCAGAATATCCTGAATTCTCATGGTTCAATACTCAATCCACAATATTCAATAATCAAATCTCAATCCTCAAACACCAACTCTCAACTCTCAATCCTCAACACTCAGTCCTCTCTCTTCAATCCTCCATCCTCAATCCTCAATCCGCAAGCGTCAATCCTCAATCCTCAATCCTCAATCCTCATTCCTCAATCTTCAACCCTCAATCCTCATTCCTCAAACCTCAATCGTCAACCCTCAGTCCTCATCTACAATTCTCAATTCTCAATCCTCAATCCTCAATCCTCATTCTTCGATACTCAACACCCAATCCTCAATCTTCAATCCTCAATACTCAATCCTCAATTCTCAGTCCTCAATCCTCAATCCTCAATCCTCAGGCCTCAAACATCAATACTCAACCCTCAGTCCTCGTCCTCAATCCACAACCCTCAATCCTCGATCCTCAGTCCTCAAACCTCAATCCTGAATCCTCAATCCTGAATCCACAATGTTCAGCCCTCAGTCCTCAACAATCAGTTGTCAATCCTCAATCCACAATAGAATATCCTCAATTCAGATGATTCAATGCTCAATACTCGACCTGCAATCTTCAAATCTCTATCCGCAAGCATCAATCCTCATTACTCAACCCTCAACATTAAGTCCCCAATCCTGAATCTTCAATCCTCAACCCTCAATCCTCAATCCTCAATCCTCAATCTTCAATCCTCAATACTCAATATTCAGTCCTCAATCCTCAATCATCGACCCTCAATCCTCAATCGTCAATCTCCAATCCTCGATCCTCAATCCTCAATTTTCAATCCTCAATCCTCAATACTCAATCCTCAATCCTCAATCCTCAATCCTCAATACTCAACCATCAATCCTCAATTCCCAATTCTCAATAGATTATCCTGAAATCTCAGGTTTCAATACTCAAACCTCAATCCTCAACCCTCAGCCCTCATCCTCCATCCTCAATCCTCAATCCTCAATCCTCAATCCTCAATCTTCAATCCTCAATACTCAATCTTCAATCCTCAATCCTCAATCCTCAATCCTCAATCCTCAATCCTCAATCCTCTATCCTCAATCCTCAACCTTCAATCCTCAATACTCAATCTACAATCCTCAGTCCTCAATCCTCAATCCTCAATCCTCATTCTTCAATCCTCAATACCCAGTCCTCAGTCTTCAATCCTCAATCCTCAATCCTCAATCCTCAATTCTCATTCCTCAATCCTCAATCCTCAGACCTCAAACATCAATACTCAACCCTCAGTCCTCGTCCTCAATCCACAACACTCAATCCTCAATCCTCAATCTTCAGTCATCAATATTCAATCTTCAGTCCTCAATCCTCAATCCTCAATCCTCAATCTTCAATCCTCAATACTCAATCTTCAATCCTCAGTCCTCAGTCCTCAAACCTCAATTCTGAATCCTGAATACTCAATCTTCAATCCTCAATCCTCAGTCCTCAATACTCTACCATCAATGTTCAATCCTCAATCCTCAATCCTCATTCTTCAATCCTCAATACCCAGTCCTCAATCTTCAATCCTCAATCCTCAATCCTCAATCCTCATTCTTCAATCCTCAATACCCAATCCTCAATCTTCAATCGTAAATCCTCAATCCTCAATTCTCAATCCTCAATCCTCAATCCTCAGACCTCAAACATCAATACACAAACCTCAGTCCTCGTCCTCAATCCACAACCCTCAATCCTCGATCCTCAATCTTCAATCCTCAATACTCAATCTTCAATCCTCAATCCTCAACACTCAATACTCAATCGTCAATCTTATATCCTCGATACTCAATCTTCAATACTCAATCCTCAATCCTCAATCCTCAATACTCATTCTTCAATCCTCAATACCTAATCCTCAATCTTCAATCCTCAATCCTCAATCCTCAATTCTCAATCCTCAATCCTCAGTCCTCAGTTCTCAAACCTCAATCCTCAACCCTCAGACCGCATCCTCAATCCTCAATCCTCAATCCTCAATCTTCAATCCCCAATACTCAATCATCAATCCTCAATCCTCTATCCTCAATCCTCAATCCTCAATCCTCAATCCTCAATCCTCAGTCATCAGTACTCAATCTTCAATACTCAAACCTCAATCCTCAATCCTCAATCCTCAATCCTCGATCCTCAATCCTCATTCCTCAAACCTCAATCGTCAAACCTCAGTCCTCATCTTCAATTCTCAATTCTCAATCCTCAATCCTCAATCCTCAATCCTCAATCTTCAAACATCAATACTCAATCTTCAATCCTCAATCATCAATCCTCATTCCTCAATCCTCAATCCTCAATATTCAACACACAATCCTCAACCATCAATCCTCTATTCTCAATACTCAGCAGAATATCCTGAATTCTCATGGTTCAATACTCAATCCACAATATTCAATAATCAAATCTCAATCCTCAAACACCAACTCTCAACTCTCAATCCTCAACACTCAGTCCTCTCTCTTCAATCCTCCATCCTCAATCCTCAATCCTCAAGCGTCAATCCTCAATCCTCAATCCTCAATCCTCATTCCTCAATCTTCAACCCTCAATCCTCATTCCTCAAACCTCAATCGTCAACCCTCAGTCCTCATCTACAATTCTCAATTCTCAATCCTCAATCCTCAATCCTCATTCTTCGATACTCAACACCCAATCCTCAATCTTCAATCCTCAATACTCAATCCTCAATTCTCAGTCCTCAATCCTCAATCCTCAATCCTCAGGCCTCAAACATCAATACTCAACCCTCAGTCCTCGTCCTCAATCCACAACCCTCAATCCTCGATCCTCAGTCCTCAAACCTCAGTCCTGAATCCTCAATCCTGAATCCACAATGTTCAGCCCTCAGTCCTCAACAATCAGTTGTCAATCCTCAATCCACAATAGAATATCCTCAATTCAGATGATTCAATGCTCAATACTCGACCTGCAATCTTCAAATCTCTATCCGCAAGCATCAATCCTCATTACTCAACCCTCAACATTAAGTCCCCAATCCTGAATCTTCAATCCTCAACCCTCAATCCTCAATCCTCAATCCTCAATCTTCAATCCTCAATACTCAATATTCAGTCCTCAATCCTCAATCATCGACCCTCAATCCTCAATCGTCAATCTCCAATCCTCGATCCTCAATCCTCAATTTTCAATCCTCAATCCTCAATCCTCAGACCTCAAACATCAATACTCAACCCTCAGTCCTCGTCCTCAAACCACAACACTCAATCCTCGATCCTCAATCTTCAATCCTCAATACTCAATCTTCAATCCTCTATCCTCAATCCTCAATCCTCAATCCTCAATCCTCAATCCTCAATCGCCAATCCTCTATCCTCAATCCTCAATCCTCAATCCTCAATCATCAATATTCAACACTCAACCCTCAACCATCAATACTCAATTCTCATAACTCAATAGAATATCCTGAATTCTCATGGTTCAATACTCAATCCACAATATTCTATAATCAAATCTCAATCCTCAAACATCAATTCTCAGCACTCAATCCTCAACACTCAGTCCTCTCTCTTCAATCCTCCGTCCTCAACTCTCAATCCTCAAGCGTCAATATTCAATCGTCAATCCTCAACCTTCAATCCTCAATACTCAATCTTCAATCATCAATCCTCAATCCTCAATCCTCAATCTTCAATCCTCAATCCTCAATCCTCATTCTTCAATCCTCAACACCCAATACTCAATCTTCAATCCACAATCCTCAATCCTCAATTCTCAATCCTCAATCCTCAATCTTCATACCTCAAACATCAATACTCAACCCTCAGTCCTCGTCCTCAATCCACAACCCTCAATCCTCGATCCTCAATCGTCAATCATCAATATTCAATCTTCAATTCTCAACCCTCAACCCTCAATACTCAATCCTCAATCCTCAATGTACGATCCACAATACCCAATCCTCAATCTTCAATCCTCAATCCTCAATCCTCAACCCTCAATCCTCAATCCTCAATCCTCAGGCCTCAAACCTCAATCCTGAATCCTCAATCCTGAATCCTCAATCTTCAGCCATCAGTCCTCAAAAATCAACTATCAATCCTCTATCCTGAATAGAATATCCTCAATTTACAGTTTTCCATACTCAATCCCCATTCTTCAATCTTCAAATCTCAATCCACAAACATCAATTCTAATCACGCAACCATCAACACTCAGTCCTCAATCTTCAATCCTCAATCCTCAATCCTCAATCTTCAATCCTCAATACTCAAGCCTCAGTCCTCAATCCTCAATCCTCAATCCTCAATCTTCAATCTTCAATCCTCAATACTCAAGCTTCAGTCCACAATCCTCAATCCACAATCCTTAATCCTGAATCCTCAATCCTCAATCCTCAATCCTGATTCTTCAATCCTCAATACCCAATCCTCAATCATCAATCCTCAATCCTCAATCCTCAATTCTCAATCCTCAATTGTCAATCCTCACTCCTCAGTCCTCAGTCCTCAAACCACAATCCTCAACCCTCAGCCCTCATCCTCAATCCTCAATCCTCAATCCTCAGTCCTCCGTCCTCAAACCTATATCCTCAGGCCTCAGACCTCATCCTCAATCCTCAATCCTCAATCCTCAATCCTCAAACTTCAATCCTCAATACTCAATCTTCAATCCTCAATCCTCATTCCTCAAACCTCAATTCTGAATTCTGAATACTCAATCTTCAATCCTCAATCCTCAGCCCACAATACTCTAGCATCAATCTTCAATCCTCAATCCTCAATCCTCAATCCTCAATCCTCATCCTTCAATCCTCAATACCCAATCCTCAATCTTCAATCCTCAATCCTCAATGCTCAATTCTCAATCCTCAATCCTCAATCCTCAATCTTCAATCCTCAACACTCAATCTTCAATCCTGAATCCTCAATCCTCAGTCATCAATCCTCAATCTTCAATTCTCAATCGTCAATCCCCACTCCTCAATCCTCAACACACAATCCTCAATCTTCAATCCTCAATCCTGAATCCTCAATTCTGAATCCTCAATCCTCCATGCTCAGACCTCAACCATCAATACTCAACCCTCAGTCCTCGTCCTCAATACACAACCCTCAATCCTCGATCCGCAATCCTCAATCATCAATAATCAATCTTCAATTCTCAACCCTCAATCCTCAATACTCAATCCTCAGTCCTCAATCCTCATTCTTCAATCCACAATACCCAATCTTCAATCTTCAATCCTCAATCCTCAATCCTCAATCCTCAGACCTCAATCATCAGACCTCAAACATCAATACTCAAACCTCAGTCCTCGTCCTCAATCCACAACCCTCAATCCTCGATCTTCAATCCTCAATACTCAATCTTCAATCCTCAATCCTCAACACTCAATACTCAATCGTCAATCTTATATCCTCGATACTCAATCTTCAATACTCAATCCTCAATCCTCAATCCTCAATACTCAATCCCCAATCCTCAGTCCTCAGTTCTCAAACCTCAATCCTCAACCCTCAGACCGCATCCTCAATCCTCAATCCTCAATCCTCAATCTTCAATCCCCAATACTCAATCATCAATCCTCAATCCTCTATCCTCAATCCTCAATCCTCAATCCTCAATCATCAATCCTCAGTCATCAGTACTCAATCTTCAATACTCAAACCTCAATCCTCAATCCTCAATCCTCAATCCTCGATCCTCAATCCTCATTACTCAAACCTCAATCGTCAAACCTCAGTCCTCATCTTCAATTCTCAATTCTCAATCCTCAATCCTCAATCCTCAATCTTCAAACATCAATACTCAATCTTCAATCCTCAATCATCAATCCTCATTCCTCAATCCTCAATCCTCAATATTCAACACACAATCCTCAACCATCAATCCTCTATTCTCAATACTCAGCAGAATATCCTGAATTCTCATGGTTCAATACTCAATCCACAATATTCAATAATCAAATCTCAATCCTCAAACACCAGCTCTCAACTCCCAATCCTCAACACTCAGTCCTCTCTCTTGAATCCTCCATCCTCAATCCTCAATCCTCAAGCGTCAATCCTCAATCCTCAATACTCAATCCTCAACCCTCAATACTCAATCTTCAATCCTCAGTCATCAATACTGAATCTTCAATACTCAATCCTCAATCCTCAATCCCCAATCCTCAATCCTCAATCCTCAATCCTCATTCCTCAAACCTCAATCCTCAACACTCAGTCCTCATCCTCAATTCTCAATTCTCAATTCTCAATCCTCAGTCCTCAATCCTCAATCTTCAACCCTCAATAATCACTTTTCAATCCTAGATCCTCAATCCCCAATCATCAATCCTTAATCCTCAATCTTCAGTCCTCAGTCCCCAGCCCTCAATCTTCAATCCTCAATGCTCCATCCTCAATCCTCAATCCTCAGTCCTCAGTCCTCAATCCTCAATCCTCAATCCTGAATCCTCAATCCTCAATCTTCAATCCTCAATACTCAATCTTCACTCCTCAATCCTCAATACTCAATCCTCGATCTTCAATCCTCAATCCTCAATCCTCAATCCTCAAACCTCATTCTTCAATCCTCAGTACCCAATCCTCAATCTTCAATCCTCAATTCTCAATCCTCAATTCTCAATCCACAATCCTCAGTCCTCAGTCCTCAAACCTCAATCCCCATTCTTCAATCCTCAATACCCAATCCTCAATCTTCAATCGTCAATCCTCAATCCTCAATTCTCAATCCTCAATCCTCAATCCTCAGACCTCAAACATCAATACTCAAACCTCAGTCCTCGTCCTCAATCCACAACCCTCAATCCTCGATCCTCAATCTTCAATCCTCAATACTCAGTCTTCAATCCTCAATCCTCAACACTCAATACTCAATCGTCAATCTTATATCCTCGATACTCAATCTTCAATACTCAATCCTCAATCCTCAATCCTCAATACTCATTCATCAATCCTCAATACCTAATCCTCAATCTTCAATCCTCAATCCTCAATCCTCAATTCTCAATCCCCAATCCTCAGTCCTCAGTTCTCAAACCTCAATCCTCAACCCTCAGACCGCATCCTCAATCCTCAATCCTCAATCCTCAATCCTCAATCCTCAATCCTCAATCGCCAATCCTCTATCCTCAATCCTCAATCCTCAATCCTCAATCATCAATATTCAACACTCAACCCTCAACCATCAATACTAAATTCTCATAACTCAATAGAATATCCTGAATTCTCATGGTTCAATACTCAATCCACAATATTCTATAATCAAATCTCAATCCTCAAATATCAATTCTCAACACTCAATCCTCAACACTCAGTCCTCTCTCTTCAATCCTCCGTCCTCAACTCTCAATCCTCAAGCGTCAATATTCAATCGTCAACCCTCAGCCCTCTATCCTCAGCCCTCAAACCTCAATCCCGAATCCTCAATCCTAAATCCTCAATCTTCAGCCCTCAGTCCTCAAAAATCAACTATCAATCCTCTATCCTGAATAGAATATCCTCAATTTACAGTATTCCATACTCAATCCCCATTCTTCAATCTTCAAATCTGAATCCACAAACATCAATACTAATCACTCAAGCATCAACACTCAGTCCTCAATCTTCAATCCTCAATCCTCAATCCTCATCCTTCAATCCTCAATACTCAATCTTCAATCATCAATCCTCAATCCTCAATCCCCAATCTTCAATCCTCAATCCTCAATCCTCATTATTCAATCCTCAACACCCAATACTCAATCTTCAATCCACAATCCTCAATCCTCAATTCTCAATCCTCAATCCTCAATGTTCATACCTCAAACATCAATACTCAACCCTCAGTCCTCGTCCTCAATCCACAACCCTCAATCCTCGATCCTCAATCGTCAATCATCAATATTCAATCTTCAATTCTCAACCATCAACCCTCAATACTCAATCCTCAATCCTCAATGTACGATCCACAATACCCAATCCTCAATCTTCAATCCTCAATCCTCAATCCTCAACCCTCAACCCTCAATCCTCAATCCTCAGGCCTCAAACCTCAATCCTGAATCCTCAATCCTGAATCCTCAATCTTCAGCCATCAGTCCTCAAAAATCAACTATCAATCCTCTATCCTGAATAGAATATCCTCAATTTACAGTTTTCCATACTCAATCCCCATTCTTCAATCTTCAAATCTCAATCCACAAACATCAATTCTAATCACGCAACCATCAACACTCAGTCCTCAATCTTCAATCCTCAATCCTCAATCCTCAATCTTCAATCCTCAATACGCAAGCTTCAGTCCTCAATCCTCAATCCTCAATCCTCAATCTTCAATCTTCAATCCTCAATACTCAAGCTTCAGTCCACAATCCTCAATCCTCAATCCTTAATCCTGAATCCTCAATCCTCAATCCTCAATCCTGATTCTTCAATCCTCAATACCCAATCCTCAATCATCAATCCTCAATCCTCAATCCTCAATTCTCAATCCTCAATTGTCAATCCTCAATCCTCAGTCCTCAGTCCTCAAACCACAATCCTCAACCCTCAGCCCTCATCCTCAATCCTCAATCCTCAATCCTCAGTCCTCCGTCCTCAAACCTACATCCTCAGCCCTCAGACCTCATCCTCAATCCTCAATCCTCAATCCTCAATCCTCAAACTTCAATCCTCAATACTCAATCTTCAATCCTCAATCCTCATTCCTCAAACCTCAATTCTGAATTCTGAATACTCAATCTTCAATCGTCAATCCTCAGCCCACAATACTCTAGCATCAATCTTCAATCCTCAATCCTCAATCCTCAATCCTCAATCCTCATCCTTCAATCCTCAATACCCAATCCTCAATCTTCAATCCTCAATCCTCAATGCTCAATTCTCAATCCTCAATCCTCAATCCTCAATCTTCAATCCTCAACACTCAATCTTCAATCCTCAATCCTCAATCCTCAGTCATCAATCCTCAATCTTCAATTCTCAATCGTCAATCCCCACTCCTCAATCCTCAACACCCAATCCTCTATCTTCAATCCTCAATCCTGAATCCTCAATTCTCAATCCTCAATCCTCAATCCTCAGACCTCAAACATCAATACTCAAACCTCAGTCCTCGTCCTCAATCCACAACACTCAATCCTCAATCGTCAATCTTCAATCATCAATATTCAATCTTCAGTCCTGAATCCTCAATCCTCAATCCTCAATCTTCAATCCTCAATACTCAATCTTCAATCCTCAGTCCTCAGTCCTCAAACCTCAATTCTGAATCCTGAATACTCAATCTTCAATCCTCAATCCTCAGTCCTCAATACTCTACCATCAATGTTCAATCCTCAATCCTCAATCCTCATTCTTCAATCCTCAATACCCAGTCCTCAATCTTCAATCCTCATTCTTCAATCCTCAATACCCAGTCCTCAATCTTCAATCCTCAATCCTCAATCCTCAATCCTCATTCTTCAATCCTCAATACCCAATCCTCAATCTTCAATCGTAAATCCTCAATCCTCAATTCTGAATCCTCAATCCTCAATCCTCAGACCTCAAACATCAATACTCAAACCTCAGTCCTCGTCCTCAATCCACAACCCTCAATCCTCGATCCTCAATCTTCAATCCTCAATACTCAATCTTCAATCCTCAATCCTCAACACTCAATACTCAATCGTCAATCTTATATCCTCGATACTCAATCTTCAATACTCAATCCTCAATCCTCAATCCTCAATACTCATTCTTCAATCCTCAATACCTAATCCTCAATCTTCAATCCTCAATCCTCAATCCTCAATTCTCAATCCCCAATCCTCAGACCTCAGTTCTCAAACCTCAATCCTCAACCCTCAGACCGCATCCTCAATCCTCAATCCTCAATCCTCAATCTTCAATCCCCAATACTCAATCATCAATCCTCAATCCTCTATCCTCAATCCTCAATCCTCAATCCTCAATCCTCAATCCTCAGTCATCAGTACTCAATCTTCAATACTCAAACCTCAATCCTCAATCCTCAATCCTCAATCCTCGATCCTCAATCCTCATTACTCAAACCTCAATCGTCAAACCTCAGTCCTCATCTTCAATTCTCAATTCTCAATCCTCAATCCTCAATCCTCAATCTTCAAACATCAATACTCAATCTTCAATCCTCAATCATCAATCCTCATTCCTCAATCCTCAATCCTCAATATTCAACACACAATCCTCAACCATCAATCTTCTATTCTCAATACTCAGCAGAATATCCTGAATTCTCATGGTTCAATACTCAATCCACAATATTCAATAATCAAATCTCAATCCTCAAACACCAACTCTCAACTCCCAATCCTCAACACTCAGTCCTCTCTCTTGAATCCTCCATCCTCAATCCTCAATCCTCAAGCGTCAAACCTCAATCCTCAATACTCATTCCTCAACCCTCAATCCTCAATCCTCAATCCTCAGTCATCAATACTGAATCTTCAATACTCAATCCTCAATCCTCAATCCCCAATCCTCAATCCTCAATCCTCAATCCTCATTCCTCAAACCTCAATCCTCAACACTCAGTCCTCATCCTCAATTCTCAATTCTCAATTCTCAATCCTCAGTCCTCAATCCTCAATCTTCAACCCTCAATAATCACTTTTCAATCCTAGATCCTCAATCCCCAATCATCAATCCTTAATCCTCAATCTTCAGTCCTCAGTCCCCAGCCCTCAATCTTCAATCCTCAATGCTCCATCCTCAATCCTCAATCCTCAGTCCTCAGTCCTCAATCCTCAATCCTCAATCCTGAATCCTCAATCCTCAATCTTCAATCCTCAATACTCAATCTTCACTCCTCAATCCTCAATACTCAATCCTCGATCTTCAATCCTCAATCCTCAATCCTCAATCCTCAATCCTCATTCTTCAATCCTCAGTACCCAATCCTCAATCTTCAATCCTCAATTCTCAATCCTCTATACCCAATCCTCAATCTTCAATCCTGAATCCTCAATCCTCAATTCTCAATCCTCAATCCTCAATCCTCAATCCTCAATCCTCAATCGCCAATCCTCTATCCTCAATCCTCAATCCTCAATCCTCAATCATCAATATTCAACACTCAACCCTCAACCATCAATACTCAATTCTCATAACTCAATAGAATATCCTGAATTCTCATGGTTCAATACTCAATCCACAATATTCTATAATCAAATCTCAATCCTCAAACATCAATTCTCAACACTCAATCCTCAACACTCAGTCCTCTCTCTTCAATCCTCCGTCCTCAACTCTCAATCCTCAAGCGTCAATATTCAATCGTCAACCCTCAGCCCTCTATCCTCAATCCTCAGTCATCAATACTGAATCTTCAATACTCAATCCTCAATCCTCAATCCCCAATCCTCAATCCTCAATCCTCAATGCTCATTCCTCAAACCTCAATCCTCAACACTCAGTCCTCATCCTCAATTCTCAATTCTCAATTCTCAATCCTCAGTCCTCAATCCTCAATCTTCAACCCTCAATAATCACTTTTCAATCCTAGATCCTCAATCCCCAATCATCAATCCTTAATCCTCAATCTTCAGTCCTCAGTCCCCAGCCCTCAATCTTCAATCCTCAATGCTCCATCCTCAATCCTCAATCCTCAGTCCTCAGTCCTCAATCCTCAATCCTCAATCCTGAATCCTCAATCCTCAATCTTCAATCCTCAATACTCAATCTTCACTCCTCAATCCTCAATTCTCAATCCACAATCCTCAGTCCTCAGTCCTCAAACCTCAATCCCCATTCTTCAATCCTCAATACCCAATCCTCAATCTTCAATCGTCAATCCTCAATCCTCAATTCTCAATCCTCAATCCTCAATCCTCAGACCTCAAACATCAATACTCAAACCTCAGTCCTCGTCCTCAATCCACAACCCTCAATCCTCGATCCTCAATCTTCAATCCTCAATACTCTATCTTCAATCCTCAATCCTCAACACTCAATACTCAATCGTCAATCTTATATCCTCGATACTCAATCTTCAATACTCAATCCTCAATCCTCAATCCTCAATACTCATTCTTCAATCCTCAATACCTAATCCTCAATCTTCAATCCTCAATCCTCAATCCTCAATCCTCAATTCTCAATCCCCAATCCTCAGTCCTCAGTTCTCAAACCTCAATCCTCAACCCTCAGACCGCATCCTCAATCCTCAATCCTCAATCCTCAATCCTCAATCCTCAATCCTCAATCGCCAATCCTCTATCCTCAATCCTCAATCCTCAATCCTCAATCATCAATATTCAACACTCAACCCTCAACCATCAATACTCAATTCTCATAACTCAATAGAATATCCTGAATTCTCATGGTTCAATACTCAATCCACAATATTCTATAATCAAATCTCAATCCTCAAACATCAATTCTCAACACTCAATCCTCAACACTCAGTCCTCTCTCTTCAATCCTCCGTCCTCAACTCTCAATCCTCAAGCGTCAATATTCAATCGTCAACCCTCAGCCCTCTATCCTCAGCCCTCAAACCTCAATCCCGAATCCTCAATCCTAAATCGTCAATCTTCAGCCCTCAGTCCTCAAAAATCAACTATCAATCCTCTATCCTGAATAGAATATCCTCAATTTACAGTTTTCCATACTCAATCCCCATTCTTCAATCTTCAAATCTGAATCCACAAACATCAATACTAATCACTCAAGCATCAACACTCAGTCCTCAATCTTCAATCCTCAATCCTCAATCCTCATCCTTCAATCCTCAATACTCAATCTTCAATCATCAATCCTCAATCCTCAATCCTCAATCTTCAATCCTCAATCCTCAATCCTCATTATTCAATCCTCAACACCCAATACTCAATCTTCAATCCACAATCCTCAATCCTCAATTCTCAATCCTCAATCCTCAATGTCCATACCTCAAACATCAATACTCAACCCTCAGTCCTCGTCCTCAATCCACAACCCTCAATCCTCGATCCTCAATCGTCAATCATCAATATTCAATCTTCAATTCTCAACCATCAACCCTCAATACTCAATCCTCAATCCTCAATGTACGATCCACAATACCCAATCCTCAATCTTCAATCCTCAATCCTCAATCCTCAACCCTCAACCCTCAATCCTCAATCCTCAGGCCTCAAACCTCAATCCTGAATCCTCAATCCTGAATCCTCAATCTTCAGCCATCAGTCCTCAAAAATCAACTATCAATCCTCTATCCTGAATAGAATATCCTCAATTTACAGTTTTCCATACTCAATCCCCATTCTTCAATCTTCAAATCTCAATCCACAAACATCAATTCTAATCACGCAACCATCAACACTCAGTCCTCAATCTTCAATCCTCAATCCTCAATCCTCAATCTTCAATCCTCAATACTCAAGCTTCAGTCCTCAATCCTCAATCCTCAATCCTCAATCTTCAATCTTCAATCCTCAATACTCAAGCTTCAGTCCACAATCCTCAATCCTCAATCCTTAATCCTGAATCCTCAATCCTCAATCCTCAATCCTGATTCTTCAATCCTCAATACCCAATCCTCAATCATCAATCCTCAATCCTCAATCCTCAATTCTCAATCCTCAATTGTCAATCCTCAATCCTCAGTCCTCAGTCCTCAAACCACAATCCTCAACCCTCAGCCCTCATCCTCAATCCTCAATCCTCAATCCTCAGTCCTCCGTCCTCAAACCTACATCCTCAGCCCTCAGACCTCATCCTCAATCCTCAATCCTCAATCCTCAATCCTCAAACTTCAATCCTCAATACTCAATCTTCAATCCTCAATCCTCATTCCTCAAACCTCAATTCTGAATTCTGAATACTCAATCTTCAATCGTCAATCCTCAGCCCACAATACTCTAGCATCAATCTTCAATCCTCAATCCTCAATCCTCAATCCTCAATCCTCATCCTTCAATCCTCAATACCCAATCCTCAATCTTCAATCCTCAATCCTCAATGCTCAATTCTCAATCCTCAATCCTCAATCCTCAATCTTCAATCCTCAGCACTCAATCTTCAATCCTCAATCCTCAATCCTCAGTCATCAATCCTCAATCTTCAATTCTCAATCGTCAATCCCCACTCCTCAATCCTCAACACCCAATCCTCTATCTTCAATCCTCAATCCTGAATCCTCAATTCTGAATCCTCAATCCTCCATGCTCAGACCTCAAACATCAATACTCAACCCTCAGTCCTCGTCCTCAATACACAACCCTCAATCCTCGATCCGCAATCTTCAATCATCAATAATCAATCTTCAATTCTCAACCCTCAATCCTCAATACTCAATCCTCAATCCTCAATCCTCATTCTTCAATCCACAATACCCAATCTTCAATCTTCAATCGTCAATCCTCAATCCTCAATTCTCAATCCTCAATCCTCAATCCTCAGACCTCAAACATCAATTCTCAAACCTCAGTCCTCGTCCTCAATCCACAACACTCAATCCTCAATCGTCAATCTTCAAACATCAATATTCAATCTTCAGTCCTGAATCCTCAATCCTCAATCCTCAATCTTCAATCCTCAATACTCAATCTTCAATCCTCAGTCCTCAGTCCTCAAACCTCAATTCTGAATCCTGAATACTCAATCTTCAATCCTCAATCCTCAGTCCTCAATACTCTACCATCAATGTTCAATCCTCAATCCTCAATCCTCATACTTCAATCCTCAATACCCAGTCCTCAATCTTCAATCCTCAATCCTCAATCCTCAATCCTCATTCTTCAATCCTCAATACCCAATCCTCAATCTTCAATCGTAAATCCTCAATCCTCAATTCTGAATCCTCAATCCTCAATCCTCAGACCTCAAACATCAATACTCAAACCTCAGTCCTCGTCCTCAATCCACAACCCTCAATCCTCGATCCTCAATCTTCAATCCTCAATACTCAATCTTCAATCCTCAATCCTCAACACTCAATACTCAATCGTCAATCTTATATCCTCGATACTCAATCTTCAATACTCAATCCTCAATCCTCAATCCTCAATACTCATTCTTCAATCCTCAATACCTAATCCTCAATCTTCAATCCTCAATCCTCAATCCTCAATTCTCAATCCCCAATCCTCAGACCTCAGTTCTCAAACCTCAATCCTCAACCCTCAGACCGCATCCTCAATCCTCAATCCTCAATCCTCAATCTTCAATCCCCAATACTCAATCATCAATCCTCAATCCTCTATCCTCAATCCTCAATCCTCAATCCTCAATCCTCAATCCTCAGTCATCAGTACTCAATCTTCAATACTCAAACCTCAATCCTCAATCCTCAATCCTCAATCCTCGATCCTCAATCCTCATTACTCAAACCTCAATCGTCAAACCTCAGTCCTCATCTTCAATTCTCAATTCTCAATCCTCAATCCTCAATCCTCAATCTTCAAACATCAATACTCAATCTTCAATCCTCAATCATCAATCCTCATTCCTCAATCCTCAATCCTCAATATTCAACACACAATCCTCAACCATCAATCCTCTATTCTCAATACTCAGCAGAATATCCTGAATTCTCATGGTTCAATACTCAATCCACAATATTCAATAATCAAATCTCAATCCTCAAACACCAACTCTCAACTCCCAATCCTCAACACTCAGTCCTCTCTCTTGAATCCTCCATCCTCAATCCTCAATCCTCAAGCGTCAATCCTCAATCCTCAATACTCAATCCTCAACCCTCAATCCTCAATCCTCAATCCTCAGTCATCAATACTGAATCTTCAATACTCAATCCTCAATCCTCAATCCCCAATCCTCAATCCTCAGTCCTCAATCCTCATTCCTCAAACCTCAATCCTCAACACTCAGTCCTCATCCTCAATTCTCAATTCTCAATTCTCAATCCTCAGTCCTCAATCCTCAATCTTCAACCCTCAATAATCACTTTTCAATCCTAGATCCTCAATCCCCAATCATCAATCCTTAATCCTCAATCTTCAGTCCTCAGTCCCCAGCCCTCAATCTTCAATCCTCAATGCTCCATCCTCAATCCTCAATCCTCAGTCCTCAGTCCTCAATCCTCAATCCTCAATCCTGAATCCTCAATCCTCAATCTTCAATCCTCAATACTCAATCTTCACTCCTCAATCCTCAATACTCAATCCTCGATCTTCAATCCTCAATCCTCAATCCTCAATCCTCAATCCTCATTCTTCAATCCTCAGTACCCAATCCTCAATCTTCAATCCTCAATTCTCAATCCTCTATACCCAATCCTCAATCTTCAATCCTGAATCCTCAATCCTCAATTCTCAATCCTCAATCCTCAATCCTCAGACCTCAAACATCAATACTCAACCCTCAGTCCTCGTCCTCAATCCACAAACCTCAATCCTCAATCCTCAATCTTCAATCCTCAACCCTCAACCGTCAATACTAAATTCTCAATACTCAATGGAATATCCTGAATTCTCATGGTTCAATATTCAATCCACAATATTCTATAATCAAATCTCAATCCTCAAACTACAATTCTCAACACTCAATCCTCAACACTCAGTCCTCTCTCTTCAATCCTCCATCCTCAACTCTCAATCCTCAAGCGTCAATACTCAATCCACAATCCTCAACGCTCAATCCTCAGCCCTCAAACCTCAATCCCGAATCCTCAGTCCTAAATCCTCAATCTCCAGCCCTCAGTCCTCAAAAACCAACTATCAATCCTCTATCCTGAATAGAATATCCTCAATTAACAGTTTTCCATACTCAATCCCCATTCTTCAATCTTCAATTCTGAATCCACAAACATCAATACTAATCACTCAAGCATCAACACTCAGTCCTCAATCTTCAATCCTCAATCCTCAATCCTCAACCTTCAATCCTCAATACTCAATCTTCAATCATCAATCCTCAATCCTCAATCCTCAATCTTCAATCCTCAATCCTCAATCCTCATTCTTCAATTCTCAACACCCAATACTCAATCTTCAATCCACAATCCTCAATCCTCAATTCTCAATCCTCAGTCCTCAATCTTCATACCTCAAACATCAATACTCAACCCTCAGTCCTCGTCCTCAATCCACTACCCTCAATCCTCGATCCTCAATCGTCAATCATCAATATTCAATCTTCAATTCTCAACCCTCAACCCTCAATACTCAATCCTCAATCCTCAATGTACGATCCACAATACCCAATCCTCAATCTTCAATCCTCAATCCTCAATCCTCAACCCTCAATCCTCAATCCTCAATCCTCAGTCCTCAAACCTCAATCCTGAATCCTCAATCCTGAATCCTCAATCTTCAGCCATCAGTCCTCAAAAATCAACTATCAATCCTCTATCCTGAATAGAATATCCTCAATTTACAGTTTTCCATACTCAATCCCCATTCTTCAATCTTCAAATCTCAATCCACAAACATCAATTCTAATCACGCAACCATCAACACTCAGTCCTTATTTCTTCAATCCTCAATCCTCAATCCTCAATCTTCAAACCTCAATACTCAAGCTTCAGTCCTCAATCCTCAATCCTCAATCCTCAATCTTCAATCTTCAATCCTCAATACTCAAGCTTCAGTCCACAATCCTCAATCCTCAATCCTTAATCCTGAATCCTCAATCCTCAATCCTCAATCCTGATTCTTCAATCGTCAATACCCAATCCTCAATCATCCATCCTCAATCCTCAATCCTCAATTCTCAATCCTCAATTGTCAATCCTCAATCCTCAGTCCTCAGTCCTCAAACCACAATCCTCAACCCTCAGCCCTCATCCTCAATCCTCAATCCTCAATCCTCAGTCCTCCGTCCTCAAACCTATATCCTCAGCCCTCAGACCTCATCCTCAATCCTCAATCCTCAATCCTCAATCCTCAAACTTCAATCCTCAATACTCAATCTTCAATCCTCAATCCTCATTCCTCAAACCTCAATTCTGAATTCTGAATACTCAATCTTCAATCCTCAATCCTCAGCCCACAATACTCTAGCATCAATCTTCAATCCTCAATCCTCAATCCTCAATCCTCAATCCTCATCCTTCAATCCTCAATACCCAATCCTCAATCTTCAATCCTCAATCCTCAATGCTCAATTCTCAATCCTCAATCCTCAATCCTCAATCTTCAATCCTCAACACTCAATCTTCAATCCTCAATCCTCAATCCTCAGTCATCAATCCTCAATCTTCAATTCTCAATCGTCAATCCCCACTCCTCAATCCTCAACACCCAATCCTCAATCTTCAATCCTCAATCCTGAATCCTCAATTCTGAATCCTCAATCCTCAATGCTCAGACCTCAAACATCAATACTCAACCCTCAGTCCTCGTCCTCAATACACAACCCTCAATCCTCGATCCGCAATCTTCAATCATCAATAATCAATCTTCAATTCTCAACCCTCAATCCTCAATACTCAATCCTCAATCCTCAATCCTCATTCTTCAATCCACAATACCCAATCTTCAATCTTCAATCCTCAATCCTCAATCCTCAATCCTCAATCCTCAGACCTCAATCATCAGACCTCAAACATCAATACTCAAACCTCAGTCCTCGTCCTCAATCCACAACCCTCAATCCTCGATCTTCAATCCTCAATACTCAATCATCAATCCTCAATCCTCTATCCTCAATCCTCAATCTTCAATCCTCAATCCTCAATCTTCAATCCTCAACACTCAATCTTCAATCCTCAATCCTCAATCCTCAGTCATCAATCCTCAATCTTCAATTCTCAATCGTCAATCCCCACTCCTCAATCCTCAACACCCAATCCTCAATCCTCATTCTTCAATCCTCAATACCCAGTCCTCAATCTTCAATCCTCAATCCTCAATCCTCAATCCTCATTCTTCAATCCTCAATACCCAATCCTCAATCTTCAATCGTAAATCCTCAATCCTCAATTCTCAATCCTCAATCCTCAATCCTCAGACCTCAAACATCAATACTCAAACCTCAGTCCTCGTCCTCAATCCACAACCCTCAATCCTCGATCCTCAATCTTCAATCCTCAATACTCAATCTTCAATCCTCAATCCTCAACACTCAATACTCAATACTCAATCGTCAATCTTATACCCTCGATACTCAATCTTCAATACTCAATCCTCAATCCTCAATCCTCAATACTCATTCTTCAATCCTCAATACCTAATCCTCAATCTTCAATCCTCAATCCTCAATCCTCAATTCTCAATCCCCAATCCTCAGTCCTCAGTTCTCAAACCTCAATCCTCAACCCTCAGACCGCATCCTCAATCCTCAATCCTCAATCCTCAATCTTCAATCCCCAATACTCAATCATCAATCCTCAATCCTCTATCCTCAATCCTCAATCCTCAATCCTCAATCCTCAATCCTCAGTCATCAGTACTCAATCTTCAATACTCAAACCTCAGTCCTCAATCCTCAATCCTCAATCCTCGAACCTCAATCCTCATTACTCAAACCTCAATCGTCAAACCTCAGTCCTCATCTTCAATTCTCAATTCTCAATCCTCAATCCTCAATCCTCAATCTTCAAACATCAATACTCAATCTTCAATCCTCAATCATCAATCCTCATTCCTCAATCCTCAATCCTCAATATTCAAGACACAAGCCTCAACCATCAACCCTCTATTCTCAATACTCAGCAGAATATCCTGAATTCTCATGGTTCAATACTCAATCCACAATATTTAATAATCAAATCTCAATCCTCAAACACCAACTCTCAACTCCCAATCCTCAACACTCAGTCCTCTCTCTTGAATCCTTCATCCTCAATCCTCAATCCTCAAGCGTCAATCCTCAATCCTCAATACTCAATCCTCAACCCTCAATCCTCAATCCTCAATCCTCAGTCATCAATACTGAATCTTCAATACTCAATCCTCAATCCTCAATCCCCAATCCTCAATCCTCAATCCTCAATCCTCATTCCTCAAACCTCAATCCTCAACACTCAGTCCTCATCCTCAATTCTCAATTCTCAATTCTCAATCCTCAGTCCTCAATCCTCAATCTTCAACCCTCAATAATCACTTTTCAATCCTAGATCCTCAATCCCCAATCATCAATCCTTAATCCTCAATCTTCAGTCCTCAGTCCCCAGCCCTCAATCTTCAATCCTCAATGCTCCATCCTCAATCCTCAATTCTCAGTCCTCAGTCCTCAATCCTCAATCCTCAATCCTCAATCCTCAATCCTCAATCTTCAATCCTCAATACTCAATCTTCACTCCTCAATCCTCAATACTCAATCCTCGATCTTCAATCCTCAATCCTCAATCCTCAATCCTCAATCCTCATTCTTCAATCCTCAGTACCCAATCCTCAATCTGCAATCCTCAATTCTCAATCCTCAATTCTCAATCCTCAATCCTCAGTCCTCAGTCCTCAAACCTCAATCCCCATTCTTCAATCCTCTATACCCAATCCTCAATCTTCAATCCTGAATCCTCAATTCTCAATTCTCAATCCTCAATCCTCAATCCTCAGACCTCAAACATCAATACTCAACCCTCAGTCCTCGTCCTCAATCCACAAACCTCAATCCCCAATCCTCAATCTTCAATCCTCAACCCTCAACCGTCAATACTCAATTCTCAATACTCAATGGAATATCCTGAATTCTCATGGTTCAATATTCAATCCACAATACTCTATAATCAAATCTCAATCCTCAAACTACAATTCTCAACACTCAATCCTCAACACTCAGTCCTCTCTCTTCAATCCTCCATCCTCAACTCTCAATCCTCAAGCGTCAATACTCAATCCACAATCCTCGACGCTCAATCCTCAGCCCTCAAACCTCAATCCCGAATCCTCAACCATAAATCCTCAATCTCCAGCCCTCAGTCCTCAAAAACCAACTATCAATCCTCTATCCTGAATAGAATATCCTCAATTAACAGTTTTCCATACTCAATCCCCATTCTTCAATCTTCAATTCTGAATCCACAAACATCAATGCTAATCACTCAAGCATCAACACTCAGTCCTCAATCTTCAATCCTCAATCCTCAATCCTCAATCTTCAATCCTCAATACTCAATCTTCAATCATCAATCCTCAATCCTCAATCCTCAATCTTCAATCCTCAATCCTCAATCTTCAATCATCAATACTCAATCTTCAATCATCAATCCTCAATCCTCAATCCTCAATCTTCAATCCTCAATCCTCAATCCTCCGCCCTCGTCCTCAATCCACAACACTCAATCCTCAATCCTCAATCTTCAATCATCAATATTCAATCTTCAGTCCTCAATCCTCAATCCTCAATCCTCAATCTTCAATCCTCAATACTCAATCTTCAATCCTCAGTCCTCAGTCCTCATACCTCAATTCTGAATCCTGAATACTCAATCTTGAATCCTCAATCCTCAGTCCTCAATACTCTACCATCAATGTTCAATACTCAATCCTCAATCCTCATTCTTCAATCCTCAATACCCAGTCCTCAATCTTCAATCCTCAATCCTCAATCCTCAATCCTCAATCCTCAATTCTCAATCCTCAATCCTCAATCCTCCGTCCTCGTCCTCAATCCACAACACTCAATCCTCAATCCTCAGTCTTCAATCATCAATATTCAATCTTCAGTCCTCAATCCTCAATCCTCAATCCTCAATCTTCAATCCTCAATACTCAATCTTCAATCCGCAGTCCTCAGTCCTCATACCTCAATTCTGAATCCTGAATACTCAATCTTGAATCCTCAATCCTCAGTCCTCAATACTCTACCATCAATGTTCAATCCTCAATCCTCAATCCTCATTCTTCAATCCTCAATACCCAGTCCTCAATCTTCAATCCTCAATCCTCAATCCTCGTCCTCAATCCACAACCCTCAATCCTCGATCCTCAATCTTCAATCCTCAATACTCAATCTTCAATCCTCAATCCTCATTCCTCAATCCTCAATCCTCAAACTTCAATCATCAATACTCAATCTTCAATCATCAATCCTCAATCCTCAATCCTCAATCTTCAATCCTCAATCCTCAATCCTCATACTTCAATCCTCAACACCCTATCCTCAATCTTCAACCCTCAATCCTCAATCCTCAATTCTCAATCCTCAATCCTCAATCTTCAGACCTCAAACATCAATACTCAACCCTCAGTCCTCGTCCTCAATCCACAACCCTCAATCCTCGATCCTCAATCTTCAATAATCAATATTCAATTTTCAATTCTCAACCCTCAACCCTCAATACTCAATCCTCAATCCTCAATGTACGAACCTCAATACCCAATCCTCAATCTTCAATACTCAATCATGAATCCTCAATATCCAATACTCAATCCTCAATCCTCAATCCTCAATCCTCAATACTCAACCATCAATCCTCAATTCCCAATACTCAATAGAGTATCCTTAATTCTCAGGATTCAATACTCAAACCTCAGTCCTCAACCCTCAGCCCTCATCCTCCATCCTCAATCCTCAATCCTCAATCCTCAATCCTCAACCCTCAATCGTCAATCCTCAATACTCAATCCTCAATCCTCAATCCTCAATCCTCTATCCTCAATCCTCAGCCTTCAATCCTCAATACTCAATCTTCAATCCTCAATCCTCAATCCTCAATCCTCAATCCTCATTCTTCAATCCTCAATACCCAGTCCTCAATCCTCAATCCTCAATCCTGAATCCTCAATCTTCAATCCTCAATCCTCAATCCTCAATTCTCAATCCTCAATCCTCAATCTTCAGAACTCAAACATCAATACTCAACCCTCAGTCCTCGTCCTCAATCCACAACACTCAATCCTCGATCCTCAATCTTCAATAATCAATATTCAATTTTCAATTCTCAACCCTCAATCCTCAATGTACGAACCTCAATACCCAATCCTCAATCTTCAATACTCAATCATGAATCCTCAATATTCAATACTAAATCCTCAATCCTCAATCCTCAATCCTCAATACTCAACCATCAATCCTCAATTCCCAATACTCAATAGAGTATCCTGAAATCTCAGGATTCAATACTCAAACCTCAGTCCTCAAGCCTCAGCCCTCATCCTCCATCCTCAATCCTCAATCCTCAATCCTCAATCCTCAATCCTCAATCGTCAATCCTCAATAGTCAATCTTCAATCCTCAATCCTCAATCCTCAATCCTCAATCCTCAATCCTCAATACTCTATCCTCAAACCTCAATTCTGAATCCTGAATATTCAATCTTCAATCCTCAATCCTCAGTCCTCAATACTCTACCATCAATGTTCAATCCTCAATCCTCAATCCTCATTCTTCAATCCTCAATACCCAGTCCTCAATCTTCAATCCTCAATCCTCAATCCTCAATTCTCAATCCTCAATCCTCAATTCGCAGACCTCAGACATCAATACTCAGCCCTCAGTCCTCGTCCTCTATCCTCAACCCTCAATGCTCAATCCTCAATCTTCAATCATCTATACTCAATCTTCAATCCTCTATCCTCAATCCTCAATCATCAATCCTCAATCATCAGTATTCAGTCTTCAGTCCCCAATCCTCAATCCTCAATCCTCAATCCTCAATCGTCAATGTTCAATCCGCAATACCCAATCCTCAATCTTCAATACTCAATCATCAATCCTCAATCTTCAATACCCAATCCTCAATCCTCAATCCTCAATCCTCAATACTCAACCATCAATCCTCAATACCCAATACTCAATCTTCAATCCTCAATACTCAACCTTCAATCCTCAATCCTCAATCCTCAATCCTCAATCCTCAATCCTCAATCCTCAATCCTCAATCCTCAATCCTCAATCTTCTATCCTCAATACTCAGTCTTCAATCCTCAATCCTCAATCCTCAATCCTCAATCCTCATTCTTCAATCCTCAATACCCAGTCCTCAATCTTCAATCCTCAATCCTCAATCCTCAATCCTCAATTCTCAATCCTCAATCCTCAATCCTCTGTCCTCGTCCTCAATCCACAACACTCAATCCTCAATCCTCAATCTTCAATCATCAATATTCAATCTTCAGTCCTCAATCCTCAATCCTCAATCCTCAATCTTCAATCCTCAATACTCAATCTTCAATCCTCAGTCCTCAGTCCTCAAACCTCAATTCTGAATCCTGAATACTCAATCTTGATTCCTCAATCCTCAGTCCTCAATACTCAACCATCAATGTTCAATCCTCAATCCTCAATCCTCATTCTTCAATCCTCAATACCCAGTCCTCAATCTTCAATCCTCAATCCCCAATCCTCGTCCTCAATCCACAACCCTCAATCCTCGATCCTCAATCTTCAATCCTCAATACTCAATCTTCAATCCTCAATCCTCAACACTCAATAGTCAATCGTCAATCTTATATCCTCGATACTCAATCTTCAATACTCAATCCTCAATCCTCAATCCTCAATCCTCATTCTTCAATCCTCAATACCTAATCCTCAATCGTCAATCCTCAATCCTCAATCCTCAATCCTCAATTCTCAATCCTCAATCCTCAGTCCTCAGTTCACAAACCTCAATCCTCAACCCTCAGACCGCATCCTCAATCCTCAATCCTCGATCCTCAACCTTCAATCCCCAATACTCAATCATCAATCCTCTATCCTCAATCCTCAACCCTCGATCCTCAATCCTCAATCCTCAATCCTCAGTCATCAGTACTCAATCTTCAATACTCAAACCTCAATTCTCAAACCTCAATCCTCAATCCTCGATCCTCAATCCTCATTCCTCAAACCTCAATCGTCAAACCTCAGTCCTCATCTTCAATTCTCAATTCTCAATCCTCAATCCTCAATCCTCAATCTTCAAACATCAATACTCAATCTTCAATCCTCAATCCTCAATCCTCATTCCTCAATCCTCAATCCTCAATCCTCAATTCTCAATTCTCAATCCTCAATCCTCAATCCTCAGACCTCAAACATCAATACTCAACCCTCAGTCCTCGTCCTCAATCCACAACCCTCAATCCTCAATCCTCAATCTTCATTCATCTATACTCAATCTTCAATCCTCTATCCTCAATCCTCAATCATCAATCCTCAATCATCAGTATTCAGTCTTCAGTCCCCAATCCTCAATCCTCAATCCTCAATCCTCAATCGTCAATGTTCAATCCGCAATACCCAATCCTCAATCTTCAATACTCAATCATCAATCCTCAATCTTCAATACCCAATCCTCAATCCTCAATCCTCAATCCTCAATACTCAACCATCAATCCTCAATACCCAATACTCAATCTTCAATCCTCAATACTCAACCTTCAATCCTCAATCCTCAATCCTCAATCCTCAATCCTCAATCCTCAATCCTCAATCCTCAATCCTCAATCCTCAATCTTCTATCCTCAATACTCAGTCTTCAATCCTCAATCCTCAATCCTCAATCCTCAATCCTCATTCTTCAATCCTCAATACCCAGTCCTCAATCTTCAATCCTCAATCCTCAATCCTCAATCCTCAATTCTCAATCCTCAATCCTCAATCCTCTGTCCTCGTCCTCAATCCACAACACTCAATCCTCAATCCTCAATCTTCAATCATCAATATTCAATCTTCAGTCCTCAATCCTCAATCCTCAATCCTCAATCTTCAATCCTCAATACTCAATCTTCAATCCTCAGTCCTCAGTCCTCAAACCTCAATTCTGAATCCTGAATACTCAATCTTGAATCCTCAATCCTCAGTCCTCAATACTCAACCATCAATGTTCAATCCTCAATCCTCAATCCTCATTCTTCAATCCTCAATACCCAGTCCTCAATCTTCAATCCTCAATCCCCAATCCTCGTCCTCAATCCACAACCCTCAATCCTCGATCCTCAATCTTCAATCCTCAATACTCAATCTTCAATCCTCAATCCTCAACACTCAATAGTCAATCGTCAATCTTATATCCTCGATACTCAATCTTCAATACTCAATCCTCAATCCTCAATCCTCAATCCTCATTCTTCAATCCTCAATACCTAATCCTCAATCGTCAATCCTCAATCCTCAATCCTCAATCCTCAATTCTCAATCCTCAATCCTCAGTCCTCAGTTCACAAACCTCAATCCTCAACCCTCAGACCGCATCCTCAATCCTCAATCCTCGATCCTCAACCTTCAATCCCCAATACTCAATCATCAATCCTCTATCCTCAATCCTCAACCCTCGATCCTCAATCCTCAATCCTCAATCCTCAGTCATCAGTACTCAATCTTCAATACTCAAACCTCAATTCTCAATCCTCAATCCTCAATCCTCGATCCTCAATCCTCATTCCTCAAACCTCAATCGTCAAACCTCAGTCCTCATCTTCAATTCTCAATTCTCAATCCTCAATCCTCAATCCTCAATCTTCAAACATCAATACTCAATCTTCAATCCTCAATCCTCAATCCTCATTCCTCAATCCTCAATCCTCAATCCTCAATTCTCAATTCTCAATCCTCAATCCTCAATCCTCAGACCTCAAACATCAATACTCAACCCTCAGTCCTCGTCCTCAATCCACAACCCTCAATCCTCAATCCTCAATCTTCAATCCTCAACCCTCAACCGTCAATACTCAATTCTCAATACTCAATAGAATATCCTGAATTCTCATGGTTCAATACTCAATCCACAATATTCTATAATCAAATCTCAATCCTCAAACTACAATTCTCAACACTCAAACCTCAACACTCAGTCCTCTCCCTTCAATACTCCATCCTCAACTCTCAATCCTCAAGCGTCAATACTCAATCGTCAATCCTCAACCCTCAATCCTCAGCCCTCAAACCTCAATCCCGAATCCTCAATCCTAAATCCTCAATCTTCAGCCCTCAGTCCTCAAAAATCAACTATCAATCCTCTATCCTGAATAGAATATCCTCAATTAACAGTTTTCCATACTCAATCCCCATTCTTCAATCTTCAAATCTGAATCCGCAAACATCAATACTAATCACTCAAGCATCAACACTCAGTCCTCAATCTTCAATCCTCAATCCTCAATCCTCAATCTTCAATCCTCAATACTCAATCTTCAATCATCAATCCTCAATCCTCAATCCTCAATCTTCAATCCTCAATCCTCAATCCTCATTCTTCAATCCTCAACACCCAATACTCAATCTTCAATCCTCAATCCTCAATCCTCAATTCTCAATCCTCAATCCTCAACCTTCAGACCTCAAACAACAATACTCAACCCTCAGTCCTCGTCCTCAATCCACAACCCTCAATCCTCGATCCTCAATCTTCAATCATCAGTATTCAATCTTCAATTCTCAACCTTCAACCCTCAATACTCAATCCTCAATCCTCAATGTACGATCCTCAATACCCAATCCTCAATCTTCAATCCTCAATCCTCAATCCTCAATCCTCAATCCTCAATCCTCAATCCTCAGGCCTCAAACCTCAATCCTGAATCCTCAATCCTGAATCCTCAATCTTCAGCCATCAGTCCTCAAAAATCAACTATCAGTCCTCTATCCTGAATAGAATATCCTCAGTTTACAGTTTTCCATACTCAATCCCCATTCTTCAATCTTCAAATCTGAATCCACAAACATCAATTCTAATCACTCAACCATCAACACTCAGTCCTCAATCTTCAATCCTCAATCCTCAATCCTCAATTCTCAATCCTCAATCCTCAATCCTCGGACCCCAAACATCAATACTCAATCCTCAGTCCTCGTCCTCAATCCACAACCCTCAATCCTCAATCCTCAATCTTCAATCATCAATATTCAATCTTCAGTCCTCAATCCTCAATCCTCTATCCTCAATCCTCAGTCCTCAATGTTCAATCCGCAATACCCAATCCTCAATCTTCAATACTCAATCCTCAATCCTCAATCCTCAATACTCAATCCTCAATCCTCAATACTCAATCCTCAATCCTCAATTCTCAATCCTCAATCCTCAATCCTCAGACCTCAAACATCAATACTCAACCCTCAGTCCTCGTCCTCAACCCACAACCATCAATCCTCAATCCTCAATCTTCAATCATCAATCCTCAATACTCAATCCTCAATCTTCAATCCACAATCCTCAATCCTCAATCCTCAATCCTCATTCTTCAATCCTCAGAACCCAATCCTGAATCTTCAATCCTCAATCCTCAATCCTCAATTCTCAATCCTCAATCATCAATCCTCAATCCTCAATCCTCAACCCTCAATCCTCAATCCTCAATTGTCAATCCTCAATCCTGAGTCCTCAGTCCTCAAACCACAATCCTCAACCCTCAGCCCTCATCCTCAATCCTCAACCGTCAATACTCAAATCTCAATACTCAATAGAATATCCTGAATTCTCATGGTTCAATACTCAATCCACAATATTCTATAATCAAATCTCAATCCTCAAACTACAATTCTCAACACTCAATCCTCAACACTCAGTCCTCTCTCTTCAATCCTCCATCCTCAATTCTCAATCCTCAAGCGTCAATACTCAATCCACAATCCTCAACGCTCAATCCTCAGCCCTCAAACCTCAATCCCGAATCCTCAATCCTAAATCCTCAATCTCCAGCCCTCAGTCCTCAAAAACCAACTATCAATCCTCTATCCTGAATAGAATATCCTCAATTAACAGTTTTCCATACTCAATCCCCATTCTTCAATCTTCAAATCTGATTCCACAAACATCAATACTAATCACTCAAGCATCAACACTCAGTCCTCAATCTTCAATCCTCAATCATCAATCCTCAATCTTCAATCCTCAATACTCAATCTTCAATCATCAATCCTCAATCCTCAATCCTCAATCTTCAATCCGCAATCCTCAATCTTCAATCATCAATACTCAATCTTCAATCATCAATCCTCAATCCTCAATCCTCAATCTTCAATCCTCAATCCTCAATCCTCATACTTCAATCCTCAACACCCAATCCTCAATCTTCAATCCTCAATCCTCAATCCTCAATTCTCAATCCTCAATCCTCAATCTTCAGACCTCAAACATCAATACTCAACCCTCAGTCCTCGTCCTCAATCCACAACCCTCAATACTCGATCCTCAATCTTCAATAATCAATATTCAATTTTCAATTCTCAACCCTCAACCCTCAATACTCAATCCTCAATCCTCAATGTACGAACCTCAATACCCAATCCTCAATCTTCAATACTCAATCATCAATCCTCAATATTCAATACTCAATCCTCAATCCTCAATCCTCAATACTCAATACTCAACCATCAATCCTCAATTCCCAATACTCAATAGAGTATCCTGAATTCTCAGGATTCAATACTCAAACCTCAGTCCTCAACCCTCAGCCCTCATCCTCCATCCTCAATCCTCAATCCTCAATCCTCAATCCTCAATCCTCAATCCTCAATCGTCAATCCTCAATACTCAATCTTCAATCCTCAATCCTCAATCCTCAATCCTCAATCCTCAATCCTCAATCCTCAATCCTCTATCCTGAATCCTCAACCTTCAATCCTCAATACTCAATCTTCAATCCTCAATCCTCAATCCTCAATCCTCAATCCTCATTCTTCAATCCTCAATACCCAGTCCTCAATCTTCAATCCTCAATCCTCAATCCTCAATCCTCAATTCTCAATCCTCAATCCTCAATCCTCAGACCTCAAACATCAATACTCAACCCTCTGTCCTCGTCCTCAATCCACAACACTCAATCCTCAATCCTCAATTTTCAATCATCAATATTCAATCTCCAGTCCTCAATCCTCAATCCTCAATCCTCAATCTTCAATCCTCAATCCTCAGTCCTCAATACTCTACCATCAATGTTCAATCCTCAATCCTCAATCCTCATTCTTCAATCCTCAATACCCAGTCCTTAATCTTCAATCCTCAATCCTCAACCCTCAATTCTCAATCCTCAATCCTCAATTCTCAGACCTCAGACATCAATACTCAGCCCTCAGTCCTCGTCCTCTATCCTCAACCCTCAATGCTCAATCCTCAATCTTCAATCATCTATACTCAATCTTCAATCCTCTATCCTCAATCCTCAATCCTCAATCCTCAATCATCAGTATTCAGTCTTCAGTCCTCAATCCTCAATCCTCAATCCTCAATCCTCAATCGTCAATGTTCAATCCGCAATACCCAATCCTCAATCTTCAATACTCAATCATCAATCCTCAATCTTCAATACTCAATCCTCAATCCTCAATCCTCAATACTCAACCATCAATCCTCAATACCCAATACTCAATAGATTATCCTGAATTCTCAGGATTCAATACTCAAACCTCAATCCTCAACCCTCAGCCCTCATCCTCCATCCTCAATCCTCAATGCTCAACCCTCAATCCTCAATCTTCAATCCTCAATACCCAATCTTCAATCCTCAATCCTCAATCCTCAATCCTCAATCCTCAATCCTCAATCCTCAATCCTCAATCCTCAATCTTCTATCCTCAATACTCAATCTTCAATCCTCAATCCTCAATCGTCAATCCTCAATCCGCATTCTTCAATCCTCAATACCCAGTCCTCAATCTTCAATCCTCAATCCTCAATCCTCAATCCTCAATTCTCAATCCTCAATCCTCTATCCTCCGTCCTCGTCCTCAATCCACAACACACAATCGTCAATCCTCAATCTTCAATCATCAATATTCAATCTTCAGTCCTCAATCCTCAATCCTCAATCCTCAATCTTCAATCCTCAATACTCAATCTTCAATCCTCAGTCCTCAGTCCTCATACCTCAATTCTGAATCCTGAATACTCAATCTTGAATCCTCAATCCTCAGTCCTCAATACTCTACCATCAATGTTCAATCCTCAATCCTCAATCCTCATTCTTCAATCCTCAATACCCAGTCCTCAATCTTCAATCCTCAATCCTCAATCCTCGTCCTTAATCCACAACCCTCAATCCTCTATCCTCAATCTTCAATCCTCAATACTCAATCTTCAATCCTCAATCCTCAACACTCAATAGTCAATCGTCAATCTTATATCCTCGATACTCAATCTTCAATACTCAATCCTCAATCCTCAATCCTCAATCTTCAAACATCAATACTCAATCTTCAATCCTCAATCTTCAATCCTCAATCCTCAATCCTCAATTCTCAATCCTCAATCCTCAGTCCTCAGTTCTCAAACCTCAATCCTCAACCCTCAGACCGCATCCTCAATCCTCAATCCTCAATCCTCAATCTTCAATCCCCAATACTCAATCATCAATCCTCTATCCTCAATCCTCAACCCTCGATCCTCAATCCTCAATCCTCAATCCTCAGTCATCAGTACTCAATCGTCAATACTCAAACCTCAATCCTCAATCCTCAATCCTCAATCCTCGATCCTCAATCCTCATTCCTCAAACCTCAATCGTCAAACCTCAGTCCTCATCTTCAATTCTCAATTCTCAATCCTCAATCCTCAATCCTCAATCTTCAAACATCAATACTCAATCTTCAATCCTCAATCTTCAATCCTCAATCCTCAATCCTCATTCCTCAATCCTCAATCCTCAATCTTCAATCATCAATACTCAACCATCAATCCTCAATTCCCAATACTCAATAGAGTATCCTGAATTCTCAGGATTCAATACTCAAACCTCAGTCCTCAACCCTCAGCCCTCATCCTCCATCCTCAATCCTCAATCCTCAATCCTCAATCCTCAATCCTCAATCGTCAATCCTCAATACTCAATCTTCAATCCTCAATCCTCAATCCTCAATCCTCAATCCTCAATCCTCAATCCTCTATCCTCAAACCTCAATTCTGAATCCTGAATATTCAATCTTCAATCCTCAATCCTCAGTCCTCAATACTCTACCATCAATGTTCAATCCTCAATCCTCAATCCCCATTCTTCAATCCTCAATACCCAGTCCTCAATCTTCAATCCTCAATCCTCAATCCTCAATTCTCAATCCTCAATCCTCAATTCTCAGACCTCAGACATCAATACTCAGCCCTCAGTCCTCGTCCTCTATCCTCAACCCTCAATGCTCAATCCTCAATCTTCAATCATCTATACTCAATCTTCAATCCTCTATCCTCAATCCTCAATCATCAATCCTCAATCATCAGTATTCAGTCTTCAGTCCTCAATCCTCAATCCTCAATCCTCAATCCTCAATCGTCAATGTTCAATCCGCAATACCCAATCCTCAATCTTCAATACTCAATCATCAATCCACAATCTTCAATACTCAATCCTCAATCCTCAATCCTCAATCCTCAATACTCAACCATCAATCCTCAATACCCAATACTCAATAGATTATCCTGAATTCTCAGGATTCAATACTCAAACCTCAATCCTCAACCCTCAGCCCTCATCCTCCATTCTCAATCCTCAATGCTCAACCCTCAATCCTCAATCTTCAATCCTCAATACTCAATCTTCAATCCTCAATCCTCAATCCTCAATCCTCAATCCTCAATCCTCAATCCTCAATCCTCAATCTTCAATCCTCAATACTCAATCTTCAATCATCAATCCTCAATCTTCAATCCTCAATCTTCAATCCTCAATCCTCAATCCTCATTCTTCAATCCTCAACACCCAATACTCAATCTTCAATCCTCAATCCACAACCCTCAATCCTCGATCCTCAATCTTCAATCATCAGTATTCAATCTTCAATTCTCAACCTTCAACCCTCAATACTCAATCCTCAATCCTCAATGTACGATCCTCAATACCCAATCCTCAATCTTCAATCCTCAATCCTCAATCCTCAATCCTCAATCCTCAATCCTCAATCCTCAGGCCTCAAACCTCAATCCTGAATCCTCAATCCTGAATCCTCAATCTTCAGCCATCAGTCCTCAAAAATCAACTATCACTCCTCTATCCTGAATAGAATATCCTCAATTTACAGTTTTCCATACTCAATCCCCATTCTTCAATCTTCAAATCTGAATCCACAAACATCAATTCTAATCACTCAACCATCAACACTCAGTCCTCAATCTTCAATCCTCAATCCTCAATCCTCAATCCTCGGACCCCAAACATCAATACTCAATCCTCAGTCCTCGTCCTCAATCCACAACCCTCAATCCTCAATACTCAATCTTCAATCATCAATATTCAATCTTCAGTCCTCAATCCTCAATCCTCTATCCTCAATCCTCAGTCCTCAATGTTCATTCCGCAATACCCAATCCTCAATCTTCAATACTCAATCCTCAATCCTCAATCCTCAATCCTCAATCCTCAATCCTCAATACTCAATCCTCAATCCTCAATTCTCAATCCTCAATCCTCAATCCTCAGACCTCAAACATCAATACTCAACCCTCAGTCCTCGTCCTCAACCCACAACCATCAATCCTCAATCCTCAATCTTCAATCATCAATCCTCAATACTCAATCCTCAATCTTCAATCCACAATACTCAATCCTCAATCCTCAATCCTCATTCTTCAATCCTCAGAACCCAATCCTGAATCTTCAATCCTCCATCCTCAATCCTCAATTCTCAATCCTCAATCATCAATCCTCAATCCTCAATCCTCAATCCTCAATCCTCAATTGTCAATCCTCAATCCTGAGTCCTCAGTCCTCAAACCACAATCCTCAACCCTCAGCCCTCATCCTCAATCCTCAATCCTCAATCCTCAGTCCTCCGTCCTCAAACCTCAATCCTCAGCCCTCAGACCTCATCCTCAATCCTCAATCCTCAATCCTCAATCCTCAATCTTCAATCCTCAATACTCAATATTCAATCCTCAATCCTCAGTCCTCAAACCTCAATTCTGAATCCTGAATACTCAATCTTCAATCCTCAATCCTCAGCCCTCAATACTCTAGCATCAATCTTCAATCCTCAATCCTCAATCCTCAATCCTCAATCCTCAATCCTCATTCTTCAATCCTCAATGCCCAATCCTCAATCTTCAATCCTCAATCCTCAATGCTCAATTCTCAATCCTCAATCCTCAAACCTCAATCCTCAATCCTCATTCTTCAATCCTCAGTACCCAATCCTCAATCTTCAATCCTCAATCCACAATCCTCAGTTCTCAATCCTCAATCCTCAGTCCTCAGTTCTCAAACCTCAATCCTCAACCCTCAGACCGCATCCTCAATCCTCAATCCTCAATCCTCAATCTTCAATCCCCAATACTCAATCATCAATCCTCTATCCTCAATCCTCAACCCTCGATCCTCAATCCTCAATCCTCAATCCTCAATCCTCAGTCATCAGTACTCAATCTTCAATACTCAAACCTCAATCCTCAATCCTCAATCCTCAATCCTCGATCCTCAATCCTCATTCCTCAAACCTCAATCGTCAAACCTCAGTCCTCATCCTCAATTCTCAATTCTCAATCCTCAATCCTCAATCCTCAATCTTCAAACATCAATACTCAATCTTCAATCCTCAATCTTCAATCCTCAATCCTCAATCCTCATTCCTCAATCCTCAATCCTCAATCTTCAATCATCAATACTCAATCTTCAATCATCAATCCTCAATCCTCAATCTTCAATCTTCAATCCTCAATCCTCAATCCTCATACTTCAATCCTCAACACCCAATCCTCAATCTTCAATCCTCAATCCTCAATCCTCAATTCTCAATCCTCAATCCTCAATCCTCAGACCTCAAACATCAATACTCAACCCTCAGTCCTCGTCCTCAATCCACAACCCTCAATCCTCGATCCTCAATCTTCAATCATCAATATTCAATCTTCAATTCGCAACCCTCAACCCTCAATACTCAATCCTCAATCCTCAATGTACGACCCTCAATACCCAATCCTCAAACTTCAATCCTCAATCCTCAATCCTCAATCCTCAATCCTCAACCCTCAATCCTCAGGCCTCAAACCTCAATCCTGAATCCTCAATCTTCAGCCATCAGTCCTCAAAAATCAACTATCAATCCTCTATCCTGAATAGAATATCCTCAATTTACAGTTTTCCATACTCAATCCCCATTCTTCAATCTTCAAATCTGAATCCACAAACATCAATTCTAATCACTCAACCATCAACACTCGTTCCTCAATCTTCAATCCTCAATTCTCAATCCTCTATTCTCAATCCTCAATCCTCAGTCCTCAGTCCTCAACCCTCAATCCTCAAGCCTGAGGCCTCATCCTCAACCCTCAATCCTCAATACTCAATCTTCAATCCTCTGTCCCAGATCCTCAATCTTCAATTCTCAATCCTCAATCCTCAATCTTCAATCCTCAGGTCCAATCTTCAATCCTCAATCCTCAATCCTCAATCCTCAATCCTCAATCCTCATTCTTCAATCCTCAACACCCGATCCTCAATCTTCAATCGTCAATCCTCAATCCTCAATTCTCAATCCTCAATCCTCAATCCTCAATCCTCAGACCTCAAACATCAATACTCAAACCTCAGTCCTCGTCCTCAACCCACAACCCTCAATCCACGATCCTCAATCTTCAATCCTCAATACTCAATCTTCAATCCTCAATCCTCAACACTCAATACTCAATCGTCAATCTTATATCCTCGATACTCAATCTTCAATACTCAATACTCAATCCTCAATCCTCAATGCTCATTCTTCAATCCCCAATACCTAATCCTCAATCTTCAATCCTCAATCCTCAATCCTCAATTCTCAATCCTCAATCCTCAGTCCTCAGTTCTGAAACCTCAATCCTCAATCCTCAGACCGCATCCTCAATCCTCAATCCTCAATCCTCAATCTTCAATCCTCAATACTCAATCTTCAATCCTCAATCCTCAACACTCAATACTCAATCGTCAACCTTATATTCTCGATACTCAATCTTCAATACTCAATACTCAATCCTCAATCCTCAATGCTCATTCTTCAATCCTCAATACCTAATCCTCAATCCTCAATCCTCAATCCTCAATCCTCATTCCTCAAACCTCAATCGTCAACCCTCAGTCCTCATCTTCAATTCTCAATTCTCAATCCTCAATCCTCAATCCTCAATCTTCAAACATCAATACTCAATATTCAATCCTCAATCCTCAATCCTCACTCCTCAATCCTCAATCCTCAATATTCAACACACAATCCTCAATCATCAATCCTCAATCCTCATTCTTCGATACTCAACACCCAATCCTCAATCTTCAATCCTCAATACTCAATCCTCAATTCTCAATCCTCAATCCTCAATCCTCAGGCCTCAAACATCAATACTCAACCCTCAGTCCTCGTCCTCAATCCACAACCCTCAATCCTCGATCCTCAGTCCTCAAACCTCAATCCTGAATCCTCAATCCTGAATCCACAATGTTCAGCCCTCAGTCCTCAACAATCAGTTGTCAATCCTCAATCCACAATAGAATATCCTCAATTCAGATGATTCAATGCTCAATACTCGACCTGCAATCTTCAAATCTCTATCCGCAAGCATCAATCCTCATCACTCAACCCTCAACATTAAGTCCCCAATCCTGAATCTTCAATCCTCAACCCTCAATCCTCAATCCTCAATCCTCAACCTTCAATCCTCAATACTCAATATTCAGTCCTCAATCCTCAATCATCGACCCTCAATCCTCAATCGTCAATCTCCAATCCTCGATCCTCAATCCTCAATTTTCAATCCTCAATCCTCAATCCTCAGACCTGAAACATCAATACTCAACCCTCAGTCCTCGTCCTCAATCCACAGCCCTCAATCCTCGATCCTCAATCTTCAATCCTCAATACTCAATCTTCAACCCTCAATCCTCAATCCTCAATCCTCAATCCTCAATCGTCAATCCTCTATCCTCAATCCTCATTCTTCAATCCTCAATACCCAATCCTCAGTCCTCAATCTTCAATCCTCAATACTCAATCTTCAATCCTCAATCCTCAGTCCTTAATCCTTAATCCTCAATCCTCAAACTTCATTCCTCAATACTCAATACTCAATCCTCAATCCTCAATCTTCAATCCTCAATACTCAATCTCCAATCCTCAATCCTCATTCTTCAATCCTCAGTACCCAATCCTCAATCTTCAATCCTCAATACTCAATATTCAGTCCTCAATCCTCAATCCTCGTCCCTCAATCCTCAATCGTCAATCTCCAATCCTGAATACTCAATCTTCAATCCTCAACCCTCAATCCTCAATCCTCAATCCTCAATCCTCATTCTTCAATCCCCAATATCCAATCCTCAATCTTCAATCCTCAATTCTCAATCCTCAATTCTCAATCCTCAATCCTCAGTCCTCAGACCTCAACCCTCAATCCTCAAGCCTGAGGCCTCATCCTCAATCCTCAATCCTCAATACTCAATCTTCAATCCTCTGTCCCAGATCCTCAATCTTCAATTCTCAATCCTCAATCCTCAATCTTCAATCCTCAAGTCTCAATCTTCAATCCTCAATCCTCAATCCTCAATCCTCAATCCTCCATCCTCATTCTTCAATCCTCAACACCCAATCCTCAATCTTCAATCGTCAATCCTCAATCGTCAATTCTCAATCCTCAATCCTCAATCCTCAGACCTCAAACATCAATACTCAAACCTCAGTCCTCGTCCTCAATCCACAACCCTCAATCCACGATCCTCAATCTTCAATCCTCAATACTCAATCTTCAATCCTCAATCCTCAACACTCAATACTCAATCGTCAATCTTATATCCTCGATACTCAATCTTCAATACTCAATACTCAATCCTCAATCCTCAATGCTCATTCTTCAATCCTCAATACCTAATCCTCAATCTTCAATCCTCAATCCTCAATCCTCAATTCTCAATCCTCAATCCTCAGTCCTCAGTTCTCAAACCTCAATCCTCAATGCTCAGACCGCATCCTCAATCCTCAATCCTCAATCCTCAATCTTCAATCCTCAATACTCAACCTTCAATCATCAATCCTCAACACTCAATACTCAATCGTCAATCTTATATTCTCGATACTCAATCTTCAATTCTCAATTCTCAATCCTCAATCCTCAATCCTCAATCTTCAAACATCAATACTCAATATTCAATCCTCAATCCTCAATCCTCAGTCCTCAATCCTCAATCCTCAATATTCAACACACAATCCTCAATCATCATTCCTCAATTCTCAATACTCAGCAGTATATTCTGAATTCTCATGGTTCAATTCTCAATCCACAATATTCAGTAATCAAATCTCAATCCTCAAACACCAACTCTCAACTCTCAATCCTCAACACTCAGTCCTCTCTCTTCAATCCTCCATCCTCAATCCTCAATCCTCAAGCGTCAATCCTCAATCCTCAATCATCAATCCTCATTCCTCAATCTTCAACCCACAATCCTCAATCCTCAATCTTCAATCCTCAAGGCTCAATCTTCAATCCTCAATCCTCAATCCTCAATCCTCAATCCTCATTCTTCAATCCACAATACCCAATCCTCAATCTTCAACCCTCGATCCTCAATCCTCAATTTTCAATCCTCAATCCTCAATCCTCAGACCTGAAACATCAATACTCAACCCTCAGTCCTCGTCCTCAATCCACAACCCTCAATCCTCGATCCTCAATCTTCAATCCTCAATACCCAATCTTCAATCCTCAATCCTCAATCCTCAATCCTTAATCCTCAATTCTCAATCCTCAGTCCTCAAACCTCAATCTTCAATCCTCAGTCCTCAATCTTCAATCCTCAATACTCAATCTTCAATCCTCATTCTTCAATCCTCAGTACCCAATCCTCAATCTTCAATCCTCAATACTCAATCTTCAATCCTCAATCCTCAGCCCTCAATACTCTGGCATCAATCTTCAATCCTCAATCCTCAATCCTCAATCCTCAATCCTCATTCTTCAATCATCAATACCCAATCCTCAATCTTCAATCCTCAATCCTCAATGCTCAATTCTGAATCCTCAATCCTCAATCCTCAATCTTCAATCCTCAGTCCTCAATCTTCAATCCTCAATACTCAATCTTCAATCCTCAATCCTCAGTCCTCACACCTCAATTCTGAATCCTGAATACTCAATCTTCAATCCTCAATCCTCAATCTTCAATCCTCAACCCTCAATCCTTAATCATCAATCCTCAAACTTCATTCCTCAATCCTCAATACTCAATCCTCAATCTTCAATCCTCAAACCTCAATCCTCAATCCTCAATCCTCATTCTTCAATCCTCAGTACCCAATCCTCAATCTTCAATCCTCAATACTCAATCCTCAATTCTCAAGCCTCAATCCTCAGTCCTCAGTCATCAAACCTCATTCCTCATTCTTCAATCCTCAATACCCAATCCTCAATCTTCAATCCTCAATCCTCAATGCTCAATTCTCAATCCTCAATCCTCAAACATCAATCTTCAATCCTCAGTCCTCAATCTTCAATCCTCAATACTCAATCTTCAATCCTCAATCCTCAGTCCTCAAACCTCAATTCTGAATCCTGAATACTCAATCTTCAATCCTCAATCCTCAATCTTCAATACCCAATCCTCAATCTTCAATCCTAAATCCTCAATGCTCAATTCTCAATCCTCAATCCTCAAACCTCAATCTTCAATCCTCAGTCCTCAATCTTCAATCCTCAATACTCAATCTTCAATCCTCAATCCTCTGTTCTCAATCCTCAATTCTGAATCCTGAATACTCAATCTTCAATCCTCAATCCTCCATCCTCAATTCTCAATCCTCAATCCTCAATCCTCAGTCCTCAGTCCTCAAACCTCAATCCTCATTCTTCAATCCTCAATACCCAATCCTCAACCTGCAATCCTCAATCCTCAATCCTCAATACTCAAACCTCAATCCTCAACCGTCAGTCCCCGTCCTCAACCCTCAACCCTCAATACTCAATGCTCAATCTTCAATCATCAATACTCAATCTTCAATCCTCAATCCTCTATCCTCAATCCTTAATCCTCAATCCTCAAACTTCATTCCTCAATCCTCAATACTCAATCCTCAATCCCCAATCTTCAATACTCAATACTCAATCTTCAATCCTCAATCCTCATTCTTCAATCCTCAGTACCCAATCCTCAACCTTCAATCCTCAATACTCAATCTTCAATCCTCAATCCACAACACTCAATACTCAATCGTCAATCTTATATCCTCGATACTCAATCTTCAATACTCAATACTCAATCCTCAATCCTCAATGCTCATTCTTCAATCCTCAATATCTAATCCTCAATCTTCAATCCTCAATCCTCAATCCTCAATTGTCAATCCTCAATCCTCAGTCCTCAGTTCTCAAACCTCAATCCTCAACCCTCAGACCGCATCCTCAATCCTCAATCCTCAATCCTCAATCTTCAATCCCCAATACTCAATCATCAATCCTCAATCCTCAATCCTCAATCCTCAATCCTCAATCCTCAATCCTCAATCCTCAGTCATGAGTACTCAATCTTCAATACTCAAACCTCAATCCTCAATCCTCAATCCCCATTCCTCAATCCTCAATCCTCAATATTCATCTCACAATCCTCAATCATCAATCCTCAATTCTCAATACTCAGCATTATATTCTGAATTCTCATGGTTCAGTACTCAATCCACAATATTCAGTAATCAAATCTCAATCCTCAAACACCAATTCTCAACTCTCAATCCTCAACACTCAGTCCTCTCTCTTCAATCCTCCATCCTCAATCCTCAATCCTCAAGCGTCAATCCTCAATCCTCAATCCTCAACCCTCAATCCTCAGTCCTCAAACCTCAATCCCGAATCCTCAATCCTCAATCGTCAATCTCCAATCCTGAATACTCAATCTTCAATCCTCAACCCTCAATCCTCAATCCTCAATCCTCAATTCTCATTCTTCAATCCTCAATACCCAATCCTCAATCTTCAATCCTCAATCCTCAATCCTCAATTCTCAATCCTTAATCCTCAGTCCTCAGTCCTCAATCCTCGATCCTCAACCCTCAGGCCTCATCCTCAATACTCAATCCTCAATACTCAATCTTCAATCCTCTGTCCCAGATCCTCAATCTTCATTTCTCAATCCTCAATCTTCAATCCTCAACCCCCAATCCTCAATCCTCAATCCTCATTCTTCAATCCAGAGTACACAATCCTCAATCTTCAATCCTCAATCCTCAACCCTCAATTCTCAATCCTCAATCCTCAGTCCTCAGTCCTCAAACCTCAATCCTAATCCTTCAATACTCAATACCCAATCCTCAATCTTCAATCCTCAATCCTCAATCCTCAATTCTCAATCCTCAATCCTCAATCCTCGGTCCCCAAACATCAATACTGAATCCTCAGTCCTCGTCCTCAATCCACAACCCTCAATTCTCAATCCTCAATCTTCAATCATCAATATTCAATCTTCAGTCCTCAATCCTCAATCCTCAATCCTCAATCCTCAGTCCTCAATATTCAGTCCTGAATACTCAATGTTCAATCCTCAATCCTCAATCCTCAATTCTCAATCATCAATCCTCAGTCCTCAGTCCTCAAACCTCAATCCTCAAACCACAGCCCTCATCCTCAATCCACAATCCTCAATCCTCAATTCTCAATCCTCAATCCTCAATCCTCAGTCCTCAGTCCTCAAACCTCAATCCTCATTCTTCAATCCTCAATACCCAATCCTCAACCTGCAATCCTCAATCCTCAATCCTCAATACTCAAACCTCAATCCTCAACCGTCAGTCCCCGTCCTCAACCCTCAACCCTCAATACTCAATGCTCAATCTTCAATCATCAATACTCAATCTTCAATCCTCAATCCTCTATCCTCAATCCTTAATCCTCAATCCTCAAACTTCATTCCTCAATCCTCAATACTCAATCCTCAATCCTCAATCTTCAATACTCAATACTCAATCTTCAATCCTCAATCCTCATTCTTCAATCCTCAGTACCCAATCCTCAATCTTCAACCCTCAATACTCAATATCCAGTCCTCGATCCTCAATCCTCGACCCTCAATCCTCAATCGTCAATCTCCAATCCTGAATACTTAATCTTCAATCCTCAACCCTCAATCCTCAATCCTCAATCCTCAATCCTCATTCTTCAATCCCCAATATCCAATCCTCAATCTTCAATCCTCAATTCTCAATCCTCAATTCTCAATCCTCAATCCTCAGTCCTCAGTCCTCAACCCTCAATCCTCAAGCCTGAGGCCTCATCCTCAATCCTCAATCCTCAATACTCAATCTTCAATCCTCTGTCCCAGATCCTCAATCTTCAATTCTCAATCCTCAATCCTCAATCTTCAATCCTCAAGTCTCAATCTTCAATCCTCAATCCTCAGTCCTCAACCCTCAATCCTCAAGCCTGAGGCCTCATCCTCAATCCTCAATCCTCAATACTCAATCTTCAATCCTCTGTCCCAGATCCTCAATCTTCATTTCTCAATCCTCAATCTTCAATCCTCAACCCCCAATCCTCAATCCTCAATCCTCATTCTTCAATCCAGAGTACACAATCCTCAATCTTCAATCCTCAATCCTCAACCCTCAATTCTCAATCCTCAATCCTCAGTCCTCAGTCCTCAAACCTCAATCCTAATCCTTCAATCCTCAATACCCAATCCTCAATCTTCAACCCTCAATCCTCAATCCTCAATTCTCAATCCTCAATCCTCAATCCTCGGACCCCAAACATCAATACTGAATCGTCAGTCCTCGTCCTCAATCCACAACCCTCAATCCTCAATCCTCAATCTTCAATCATCAATATTCAATATTCAGTCCTCAATCCTCAATCCTCAATCCTCAATCCTCAGTCCTCAATCTTCAGTCCTCAATACTCAATATTCAATCCTCAATCCTCAATCCTCAATTCTCAATCCTCAATCCTCAGTCCTCAGTCCTCAAACCTCAATCCTCAAACCACAGCCCTCATCCTCAATCCACAATCCTCAATCCTCAATCCTCAATCTTCAATCCTCAATACTCAGCCTTCAATCCTCAATTCTCTGTCCTCAAACCTCAATTCTGAATCCCCAATCCTGAATCCTCAATCTTCAGCCCTCAGTCCACAACAATCAGTTGTCAGTCCTCAATCCTCATTAGAATATCCTCAATTCACAGTTTTCAATACTCTATACTGAATCTGCAATCTTCAAATCTCTGTCCACAAGCATCAATTCTCGTCACTCAACCCTCAACACTCAGTACTCAATGTTCAATCCTCAATCCTCAATTCTCAATCTTCAATCCTCAATACTGAATCCTCGATCCTCAATCCTCATTCCTCAATCCTCAATCCTCAATACTCAATCCTCAAACCTCAATCCTCATTCCCCAAACCTCAATACTCAGCCCTCAGTCCTCATCCTCAATTCTCAATCCTGAATCCTCAATCCTCAATCCTCAATCATCAATACTCAATCTTCAATCCTCAATCCTCAATCCTCAATCCTCAATCCTCAATTCTCAATACTCAATAGAGTACCCTGAATTCTCATGGTCCAATACTCAATCCACAATTTTCAATAATCAAATCTCAATCCCCAAACATCAATTCTCAGCACTCAGTCCTCAACACTCAGTCCTCTCTCTTCAATCCTCCATCCTCAATCCTCAATCCTCAATCCTCAATCCTCAATCCTCAATCCTCAGTCATCAAACCGCAATCCTGAATCCTCAATCCTGCATCCTCAATCTTCAGCCCTGAGTCCTACACAATCAGTTGTCAATCCTCAATCCTCAATAGAATGTCCTTAATTCACAATTTTCAATCCTCAATCCTCAATCCTCAATCCTCAATCTTCAATCCTCAAGAATCAATCTCCAATCCGAGATCCTCAATCCCCAATCCTCAGTCCTTAATCCTCAATCTTCAACACACAACCCACAACCATCAATCCTCAATACTCAACCATCAATCCTCAATTCTCAATACTCAATAGAGTATCCTGAATTCTCATGGTTCAATACTCAATCCACAATTTTCAATAATCAAATCTCAATCCTCAAACATCAATACTCAACACTCAATCCTCAACACTCAGTCCTCTCTCTTCAATACTCCATCCTCAATCCTCAATCCTCAATCGTCAATACTCAATTTTCAATCCTCAACCCTCAATCCTCAGTCCTCAAACCTCACTCAAGAATCCTCAATCCTGAATCCTCAATCTTCAGCCCTCAGTCCTCAACAATCAATTGTCAATCCTCAATCCTCATTAGAATATCCTCAATTCACTGTTTTCAATACTCAATCCCCATTCTTCAATCTTCAAATCTCATTCCACAAACATCAATTCACATCACTCAGCCCTCAACACTCAGTCCTCAACCGTCAATACTCAATCCCCAATCCTCAATCTTCAATCCTCAATCCTCAATCCTCAACCCTCAATCCTCAATCTTCAATCCTCAATACTCAATCTTCAATCCTCAATCCTCAATCCTCAGTCATCAATCCTCAATCTTCAATTCTCAATCGTGAAACCTCAGTCCTCAATCCTCAATCTTCAATCCTCGTTCCTCAAACCTCAATCCTCAACCATCAGTCCTCATCCTCAATTCTCAATTCTCAATTCTCAATTCTCAATTCACAATTCTCAATCCTCAATCCTCGATCCTCAATCCTCAATCTTCAATCCTCAATAATCAATCTCCAATCCTAGATCCTCAATCCCCAATCCTCAATACTCAATCTTCAATCCTCAACACTCAATCCTCGATCCTCAACACTCAATCCTCAATCCTCAATCCTCAATCCTCAATCCTCAATCTACGATCCTCAATACTCAATCTGCAATCCTCAATCCTCAGTCCTCAGTCCTCAATCCTCATCCTTCAATCCTCAATACCGAATCCTCAATCTTCAATCATCAATCCTCAATACTCAATCTTCAATCCTCAATCCTCAATTCTCAATCCTCGATGCTCAATCCTCAATCCTCAATCCTCAATCCTCAATCCACAATCCTCAATCCTCAATCTTCAATACACAATACCCAATCCTCAGTCTTCAATCCACGAACCTCAATCCTCAATCCTCAATCCTCAATCCTCAGTCCTCAAACCTCAATCCTGAATCCTCAATCCTCAATTCTCAATCCTCAATCCTCAATCCTCGGACCCCAAACATCAATACTGAATCGTCAGTCCTCGTCCTCAATCCACAACCCTCAATCCTCAATCCTCAATCTTCAATCATCAATATTCAATATTCAGTCCTCAATCCTCAATCCTCAATCCTCAATCCTCAGTCCTCAATCTTCAGTCCTCAATACTCAATATTCAATCCTCAATCCTCAATCCTCAATTCTCAATCCTCAATCCTCAGTCCTCAGTCCTCAAACCTCAATCCTCAAACCACAGCCCTCATCCTCAATCCACAATCCTCAATCCTCAATCCTCAATCTTCAATCCTCAATACTCAGTCTTCAATCCTCAACTTTCATTCCTCAATACTCAATGTTCAATCCTCAATCCTCAATCCTCAAACTTCAATCCTCAATCCTCAATCGTCAGTCTTCAATACTGAATACTCAATCTTCAATCCTCAATCCTCTATCCTCAATCATCAATCCTCAATCCTCAGTCATCAATACTCAATCTTCAATACTCAATCCTCAATCCTCAGACCTCAATCCTCAATCCTCAATCCTCAACCCTCATTCCTCAAACCTCAATCTTCAACCCTCAGTCCTCGTCCTCACTTCTCAATTCGCAATCCTCAATCCTCAATCCTCAATCTTCAATCCTCAATAATCAATCTCCAATCCTAGATCCTCAATCCCCAATCCTCAATCCTCAATCCTCAGTCATCAATACTCAATCTTCAATACTCAATCCTCAATCCTCAATCCTCAATCCTCAATCCTCAATCCTCAAACCTCAATCCTCATTCCCCAAACCTCAATCCTCAACCCTCAGTCCTCATCCTCAATTCTCAATCCTGAATCCTCAATCCTCAATCCTCAATCTTCAATCCTCAATAATCAATCTCCAATCCTAGATCCTCAATCCCCAATCCTCAGTCCTTAATCCTCAATCTTCAATCCTCAATGCTACATCCTCAATCCAATATCCTCAGTCCCCAATCCTCAATCCTCAATCCTCAAACCTCAATCCTCGACCGTCAGTCCTCGTCCTCAATCCTCAACCCTCAATCCTCAATCCTAAATCCTCAATCTTCAATCCTCAATCCTCAATCCTCAATCCTCAATCCTCAATCCTCAATCCTCAGTCGTCAGACTTCAATCCTCAAAACTCAATCTTCAATCCTGAATCCTCCATCCTCAATCCTCAATCCTCATTCTTCAATCCTGAATACCCAATCATCAATCTTCAATCCTCAATCCTCAATCCTCAATTCTCAATCCTCAATCCTCAGTCCTCAGTCCTCAAACCACAATCCTCAATGCTCAGCCCTCATCCTCAATCCTCTATCCTCAATCCTCAGTCCTCCGTCCTCAAACCTCAATCCTCAGACCTCAGACCTCATCCTCAATCCTCAATCCTCAATCCTCAATCCTCAACATTCAATCCTCAATACTAAATCTTCAATCCGCAATCCTCAGTCCTCAAACCTCAATTCTGAATCAGGAATACTCAATCTTCAATCCTGAATCCACAGTCCTGAATACTCTACCATCAATCTTCAATCCACAATCCCCAATGCTCAATCCTCAATCCTCATTCTTCGATCCTCAATACCCAATCCTCAATCTTCAATCCTCAATCCTCAATGCTCAATTCTCAATCCTCATTCCTCAAACTCCAATCTTCAATCCTCAATACTCAATCTTCAATCCTCAATCCTCAATCCTCAGTCATCAATCCTCAATCTTCAATTCTCAATCGTGAAACCTCAGTCCTCAATCCTCAATCCTCAATCCTCGTTCCTCAAACCTCAATCCTCAACCATCAGTCCTCATCCTCAATTCTCAATTCTCAATTCTCAATTCTCAATCCTCGATCCTCGATCCTCAATCCTCAATCTTCAATCCTCAATAATCAATCTCCAATCCTAGATCCTCATTCCCCAATCCTCAATACTCAATATTCAATCCTCAACACTCAATCCTCAATCCTCAACACTCAATCCTCAATCCTCAATCCTCAATCCTCAATCCTCAATCTACGATCCTCAATACTCAATCTGCAATCCTCAATCCTCAGTCCTCAGTCCTCAATCCTCATCCTTCAATCCTCAATACCGAATCCTCAATCTTCAATCATCAATCCTCAATACTCAATCTTCAATCCTCAATCCTCAATCCTCAATCCTCGATGCTCAATCCTCAATCCTCAATCCTCAATCCTCAATCCACAATCCTCAATCCTCAATCTTCAATACACAGTACCCAATCCTCAGTCTTCAATCCACGAACCTCAATCCTCAATCCTCAATCCTCAATCCTCAGTCCTCAAACCTCAACCCTCAATCCTCAATCCTCAATTCTCAATCCTCAATCCTCAATCCTCGGACCCCAAACATCAATACTGAATCGTCAGCCCTCATCCTCAATCCTCAATCCTCAATCCTAAATCCTCAATCTTCCATCCTCAATACTCAATCTTCAATCCTCAATCCCCTGTCCTCAAATCTCAATTCTAAATCCTCAATCCTGAATCCTCAATCTTCAGCCCTCAGACCACAACAATCAGTTGTCAATCCTCAATCCTCAATAGAATATCCTCAATTCACAGTTTTCAATACTCAATACTCAAACTGCAATCTTCAAATCTCTATTCACAAACATCAATTCTCATCACTCAACCCTCAACACTCCGTCCCCAATCCTCAATCTTCAATCCTCAATCCTCAATCCTCAACCCTCAATCCTCAATCCACAATTTTCAAACCCCAATAATCAATCTTCAATCCTCAATCCTCAACCCTCAATCCTCAATCCTCATTCTTCAATCCTGAATACCCAATCATCAATCTTCAATCCTCAATCCTCAATCGTCAGTCTTCAATACTGAATACTCAATCTTCAATCCTCAATCCTCTATCCTCAATCATCAATCCTCAATCCTCAGCCATCAATACTCAATCTTCAATACTCAATCCTCAATCCTCAGACCTCAATCCTCAATCCTCAATCCTCAATATTCAACGCACAACCCTGAACCATCAATCCTCAATACTCAACCATCAATCCTCAGTTCTCAATACTCAATAGAATATCCTGAATTCTCATGGTTCAATACTCAATCCGCAATATTCAATAATCAAATCTCAATCCTCAAACATCAATTCTCGATACTCAATCCTCAACGCTCAGTCCTCTGTCTTCAATACTCAATCCTCAATCCTCAACTTTCATTCCTCAATACTCAATGTTCAATCCTCAATCCTCAATCCTCAAACTTCAATCCTCAATCCTCAATCGTCAGTCTTCAATACTGAATACTCAATCTTCAATCCTCAATCCTCTATCCTCAATCATCAATCCTCAATCCTCAGTCATCAATACTCAATCTTCAATACTCAATCCTCAATCCTCAGACCTCAATCCTCAATCCTCAATCCTCAACCCTCATTCCTCAAACCTCAATCTTCAACCCTCAGTCCTCGTCCTCACTTCTCAATTCGCAATCCTCAATCCTCAATCCTCAATCTTCAATCCTCAATAATCAATCTCCAATCCTAGATCCTCAATCCCCAATCCTCAATCCTCAATCGTCAGTCATCAATACTCAATCTTCAATACTCAATCCTCAATCCTCAATCCTCAATCCTCAATCCTCAATCCTCAAACCTCAATCCTCATTCCCCAAACCTCAATCCTCAACCCTCAGTCCTCAACCTCAATTCTCAATCCTGAATCCTCAATCCTCAATCCTCAATCTTCAATCCTCAATAATCAATCTCCAATCCTAGATCCTCAATCCCCAATCCTCAGTCCTTAATCCTCAATCTTCAATCCTCAATGCTACATCCTCAATCCTATATCCTCAGTCCCCAATCCTCAATCCTCAATCCTCAAACCTCAATCCTCGACCGTCAGTCCTCGTCCTCAATCCTCAACCCTCAATCCTCAATCCTAAATCCTCAATCTTCAATCCTCAATCCTCAATCCTCAATCCTCAATCCTCAATCCTCAATCCTCAATCCTCAATGTTCAGTCCGCAATACCCAATCCTCAATCTTCAATCCTCAATCCTCAATCATCAATCCTCAATCCTCAATACTCAATCCTCAGTCCTCCAACCTCAATCCTGAATCCTCAACCCTGAATCCTCAATCTTCAGCACTGAGTCCTCAACAATCAGTTGTCAATCCTCAATCCTCAATAGAATGTCCTCAATTCACAATTTTCAATACTCAATACTCAACCTGCAATCTTCAGATCTCTATCCACAAACATCAATTCTCATCACTCAACCTCAATGCTCAGTCCCCAATCCTCAATCCTCAATCCTCAACCGTCAGTCCTCGTACTCAAACCTCAATCCTCAATCCTCCATCCTCAATCTTCAATCATCAATACTCAATCTTCAATCCTCAATCCTCAATCCTCAATCCTCAATCCTCAATCCTCAATATTCAACGCACAACCCTGAACCATCAATCCTCAATACTCAACCATCAATCCTCAGTTCTCAATACTCAATAGAATATCCTGAATTCTCATGGTTCAATACTCAATCCGCAATATTCAATAATCAAATCTCAATCCTCAAACATCAATTCTCGATACTCAATCCTCAACGCTCAGTCCTCTCTCATCAATACTCAATCCTCAATCCTCAACTTTCATTCCTCAATACTCAATGTTCAATCCTCAATCCTCAATCCTCAAACTTCAATCCTCAATCCTCAATCGTCAGTCTTCAATACTGAATACTCAATCTTCAATCCTCAATCCTCTATCCTCAATCATCAATCCTCAATCCTCAGTCATCAATACTCAATCTTCAATACGCAATCCTCAATCCTCAGACCTCAATCCTCAATCCTCAATCCTCAACCCTCATTCCTCAAACCTCAATCTTCAACCCTCAGTCCTCGTCCTCACTTCTCAATTCGCAATCCTCAATCCTCAATCCTCAATCTTCAATCCTCAATAATCAATCTCCAATCCTAGATCCTCAAACCCCAATCCTCAATCCTCAATCCTCAATCCTCATTCTTCAATCATCAATACCCAATCCTCAATCTTCAATCCTCAATTCTCAATCCTCAATCCTCAATCCTCGGACCCCAAACATCAATACTGAATCGTCAGCCCTCATCCTCAATCCTCAATCCTCAATCCTAAATCCTCAATCTTCCATCCTCAATACTCAATCTTCAATCCTCAATCCCCTGTCCTCAAATCTCAATTCTAAATCCTCAATCCTGAATCCTCAATCTTCAGCCCTCAGACCACAACAATCAGTTGTCAATCCTCAATCCTCAATAGAATATCCTCAATTCACAGTTTTCAATACTCAATACTCAAACTGCAATCTTCAAATCTCTATTCACAAACATCAATTCTCATCACTCAACCCTCAACACTCCGTCCCCAATCCTCAATCTTCAATCCTCAATCCTCAATCCTCAACCCTCAATCCTCAATCCACAATTTTCAAACCCCAATAATCAATCTTCAATCCTCAATCCTCAATCCTCAATCCTCAATCCTCATTCTTCAATCCTGAATACCCAATCATCAATCTTCAATCCTCAATCCTCAATCGTCAGTCTTCAATACTGAATACTCAATCTTCAATCCTCAATCCTCTATCCTCAATCATCAATCCTCAATCCTCAGCCATCAATACTCAATCTTCAATACTCAATCCTCAATCCTCAGACCTCAATCCTCAATCCTCAATCCTCAATATTCAACGCACAACCCTGAACCATCAATCCTCAATACTCAACCATCAATCCTCAGTTCTCAATACTCAATAGAATATCCTGAATTCTCATGGTTCAATACTCAATCCGCAATATTCAATAATCAAATCTCAATCCTCAAACATCAATTCTCGATACTCAATCCTCAACGCTCAGTCCTCTCTCTTCAATACTCAATCCTCAATCTTCAATCCTCAATCCTCAATCCTCAATCCTTAATCCTCAATTCTCAATCCTCAGTCCTCAAACCTCAATCTTCAATCCTCAGTCCTCAATCTTCAATCCTCAATACTCAATCTTCAATCCTCATTCTTCAATCCTCAGTACCCAATCCTCAATCTTCAATCCTCAATACTCAATCTTCAATCCTCAATCCTCAGCCCTCAATACTCTGGCATCAATCTTCAATCCTCAATCCTCAATCCTCAATCCTCAATCCTCATTCTTCAATCATCAATACCCAATCCTCAATCTTCAATCCTCAATCCTCAATGCTCAATTCTGAATCCTCAATCCTCAATCCTCAATCTTCAATCCTCAGTCCTCAATCTTCAATCCTCAATACTCAATCTTCAATCCTCAATCCTCAGTCCTCACACCTCAATTCTGAATCCTGAATACTCAATCTTCAATCCTCAATCCTCAATCTTCAATCCTCAACCCTCAATCCTTAATCATCAATCCTCAAACTTCATTCCTCAATCCTCAATACTCAATCCTCAATCTTCAATCCTCAAACCTCAATCCTCAATCCTCAATCCTCATTCTTCAATCCTCAGTACCCAATCCTCAATCTTCAATCCTCAATACTCAATCCTCAATTCTCAAGCCTCAATCCTCAGTCCTCAGTCATCAAACCTCATTCCTCATTCTTCAATCCTCAATACCCAATCCTCAATCTTCAATCCTCAATCCTCAATGCTCAATTCTCAATCCTCAATCCTCAAACATCAATCTTCAATCCTCAGTCCTCAATCTTCAATCCTCAATACTCAATCTTCAATCCTCAATCCTCAGTCCTCAAACCTCAATTCTGAATCCTGAATACTCAATCTTCAATCCTCAATCCTCAATCTTCAATACCCAATCCTCAATCTTCAATCCTAAATCCTCAATGCTCAATTCTCAATCCTCAATCCTCAAACCTCAATCTTCAATCCTCAGTCCTCAATCTTCAATCCTCAATACTCAATCTTCAATCCTCAATCCTCTGTTCTCAATCCTCAATTCTGAATCCTGAATACTCAATCTTCAATCCTCAATCCTCCATCCTCAATTCTCAATCCTCAATCCTCAATCCTCAGTCCTCAGTCCTCAAACCTCAATCCTCATTCTTCAATCCTCAATACCCAATCCTCAACCTGCAATCCTCAATCCTCAATCCTCAATACTCAAACCTCAATCCTCAACCGTCAGTCCCCGTCCTCAACCCTCAACCCTCAATACTCAATGCTCAATCTTCAATCATCAATACTCAATCTTCAATCCTCAATCCTCTATCCTCAATCCTTAATCCTCAATCCTCAAACTTCATTCCTCAATCCTCAATACTCAATCCTCAATCCCCAATCTTCAATACTCAATACTCAATCTTCAATCCTCAATCCTCATTCTTCAATCCTCAGTACCCAATCCTCAACCTTCAATCCTCAATACTCAATCTTCAATCCTCAATCCACAACACTCAATACTCAATCGTCAATCTTATATCCTCGATACTCAATCTTCAATACTCAATACTCAATCCTCAATCCTCAATGCTCATTCTTCAATCCTCAATATCTAATCCTCAATCTTCAATCCTCAATCCTCAATCCTCAATTGTCAATCCTCAATCCTCAGTCCTCAGTTCTCAAACCTCAATCCTCAACCCTCAGACCGCATCCTCAATCCTCAATCCTCAATCCTCAATCTTCAATCCCCAATACTCAATCATCAATCCTCAATCCTCAATCCTCAATCCTCAATCCTCAATCCTCAATCCTCAATCCTCAGTCATGAGTACTCAATCTTCAATACTCAAACCTCAATCCTCAATCCTCAATCCCCATTCCTCAATCCTCAATCCTCAATATTCATCTCACAATCCTCAATCATCAATCCTCAATTCTCAATACTCAGCATTATATTCTGAATTCTCATGGTTCAGTACTCAATCCACAATATTCAGTAATCAAATCTCAATCCTCAAACACCAATTCTCAACTCTCAATCCTCAACACTCAGTCCTCTCTCTTCAATCCTCCATCCTCAATCCTCAATCCTCAAGCGTCAATCCTCAATCCTCAATCCTCAACCCTCAATCCTCAGTCCTCAAACCTCAATCCCGAATCCTCAATCCTCAATCGTCAATCTCCAATCCTGAATACTCAATCTTCAATCCTCAACCCTCAATCCTCAATCCTCAATCCTCAATTCTCATTCTTCAATCCTCAATACCCAATCCTCAATCTTCAATCCTCAATCCTCAATCCTCAATTCTCAATCCTTAATCCTCAGTCCTCAGTCCTCAATCCTCGATCCTCAACCCTCAGGCCTCATCCTCAATACTCAATCCTCAATACTCAATCTTCAATCCTCTGTCCCAGATCCTCAATCTTCATTTCTCAATCCTCAATCTTCAATCCTCAACCCCCAATCCTCAATCCTCAATCCTCATTCTTCAATCCAGAGTACACAATCCTCAATCTTCAATCCTCAATCCTCAACCCTCAATTCTCAATCCTCAATCCTCAGTCCTCAGTCCTCAAACCTCAATCCTAATCCTTCAATACTCAATACCCAATCCTCAATCTTCAATCCTCAATCCTCAATCCTCAATTCTCAATCCTCAATCCTCAATCCTCGGTCCCCAAACATCAATACTGAATCCTCAGTCCTCGTCCTCAATCCACAACCCTCAATTCTCAATCCTCAATCTTCAATCATCAATATTCAATCTTCAGTCCTCAATCCTCAATCCTCAATCCTCAATCCTCAGTCCTCAATATTCAGTCCTGAATACTCAATGTTCAATCCTCAATCCTCAATCCTCAATTCTCAATCATCAATCCTCAGTCCTCAGTCCTCAAACCTCAATCCTCAAACCACAGCCCTCATCCTCAATCCACAATCCTCAATCCTCAATTCTCAATCCTCAATCCTCAATCCTCAGTCCTCAGTCCTCAAACCTCAATCCTCATTCTTCAATCCTCAATACCCAATCCTCAACCTGCAATCCTCAATCCTCAATCCTCAATACTCAAACCTCAATCCTCAACCGTCAGTCCCCGTCCTCAACCCTCAACCCTCAATACTCAATGCTCAATCTTCAATCATCAATACTCAATCTTCAATCCTCAATCCTCTATCCTCAATCCTTAATCCTCAATCCTCAAACTTCATTCCTCAATCCTCAATACTCAATCCTCAATCCTCAATCTTCAATACTCAATACTCAATCTTCAATCCTCAATCCTCATTCTTCAATCCTCAGTACCCAATCCTCAATCTTCAACCCTCAATACTCAATATCCAGTCCTCAATCCTCAATCCTCGACCCTCAATCCTCAATCGTCAATCTCCAATCCTGAATACTTAATCTTCAATCCTCAACCCTCAATCCTCAATCCTCAATCCTCAATCCTCATTCTTCAATCCCCAATATCCAATCCTCAATCTTCAATCCTCAATTCTCAATCCTCAATTCTCAATCCTCAATCCTCAGTCCTCAGTCCTCAACCCTCAATCCTCAAGCCTGAGGCCTCATCCTCAATCCTCAATCCTCAATACTCAATCTTCAATCCTCTGTCCCAGATCCTCAATCTTCAATTCTCAATCCTCAATCCTCAATCTTCAATCCTCAAGTCTCAATCTTCAATCCTCAATCCTCAGTCCTCAACCCTCAATCCTCAAGCCTGAGGCCTCATCCTCAATCCTCAATCCTCAATACTCAATCTTCAATCCTCTGTCCCAGATCCTCAATCTTCATTTCTCAATCCTCAATCTTCAATCCTCAACCCCCAATCCTCAATCCTCAATCCTCATTCTTCAATCCAGAGTACACAATCCTCAATCTTCAATCCTCAATCCTCAACCCTCAATTCTCAATCCTCAATCCTCAGTCCTCAGTCCTCAAACCTCAATCCTAATCCTTCAATCCTCAATACCCAATCCTCAATCTTCAACCCTCAATCCTCAATCCTCAATTCTCAATCCTCAATCCTCAATCCTCGGACCCCAAACATCAATACTGAATCGTCAGTCCTCGTCCTCAATCCACAACCCTCAATCCTCAATCCTCAATCTTCAATCATCAATATTCAATATTCAGTCCTCAATCCTCAATCCTCAATCCTCAATCCTCAGTCCTCAATCTTCAGTCCTCAATACTCAATATTCAATCCTCAATCCTCAATCCTCAATTCTCAATCCTCAATCCTCAGTCCTCAGTCCTCAAACCTCAATCCTCAAACCACAGCCCTCATCCTCAATCCACAATCCTCAATCCTCAATCCTCAATCTTCAATCCTCAATACTCAGCCTTCAATCCTCAATTCTCTGTCCTCAAACCTCAATTCTGAATCCCCAATCCTGAATCCTCAATCTTCAGCCCTCAGTCCACAACAATCAGTTGTCAGTCCTCAATCCTCAATAGAATATCCTCAATTCACAGTTTTCAATACTCTATACTCAATCTGCAATCTTCAAATCTCTGTCCACAAGCATCAATTCTCGTCACTCAACCCTCAACACTCAGTACTCAATGTTCAATCCTCAATCCTCAATTCTCAATCTTCAATCCTCAATACTGAATCCTCGATCCTCAATCCTCATTCCTCAATCCTCAATCCTCAATACTCAATCCTCAAACCTCAATCCTCATTCCCCAAACCTCAATACTCAGCCCTCAGTCCTCATCCTCAATTCTCAATCCTGAATCCTCAATCCTCAATCCTCAATCATCAATACTCAATCTTCAATCCTCAATCCTCAATCCTCAATCCTCAATCCTCAATTCTCAATACTCAATAGAGTGCCCTGAATTCTCATGGTCCAATACTCAATCCACAATTTTCAATAATCAAATCTCAATCCCCAAACATCAATTCTCAGCACTCAGTCCTCAACACTCAGTCCTCTCTCTTCAATCCTCCATCCTCAATCCTCAATCCTCAATCCTCAATCCTCAATCCTCAATCCTCAGTCATCAAACCGCAATCCTGAATCCTCAATCCTGCATCCTCAATCTTCAGCCCTGAGTCCTACACAATCAGTTGTCAATCCTCAATCCTCAATAGAATGTCCTTAATTCACAATTTTCAATCCTCAATCCTCAATCCTCAATCCTCAATCTTCA